>NC_135503.1:32321849-32552753 GCF_052857255.1 Amblyomma americanum | reverse complement strand
CAGCAATCTTCCCTTGGCGAATTTCTTTAGGTTTATTTTTTCTTCTCTAAGTAATTTAATTTACAAACGATCACATCCCTTACTCTCTTAGCAGACCCACATTATACTGCCATGTGTACTGCCTGTCCAGACATGTGTAATCCTGCACAGACGAGCTCAGCTTCCTAACGATAACAGAACATACTGCGGTAGAAATCTTATTCAACTCGCCAATCTTACTGAACTCACCTCGTAGAAACAGCTTCTCTGAAAAAATAAACACAGTCCTCGTGCTCTTTACCCAATTGTTTTTTTGGCCCCTTTGTACTTCCGTTATATGTTTTTATGTAACCGGTTGTTGCTTATATAGTGCACCATGCGTCCATACCGATGTGTGTCGGGGCTTTTGATAAAAATGTGTGTGTGTGTGTGTGTGTGTGTGTGTGTGTGTGTGTGTGTGTGTGTGTGTGTGTGTGTGCGCGTGTGCGTGTGTGTGTGTGTGTGTGTGTGTGCGCGCGTGCGTGCGTGCGCGTGCGTGCGTGCGTGCGCAACTTAGCAACATCAGTCCAAATTGTAAAGTATGCTAAGAGGAAGCAACGAGAGCGGCGTCCCCTTCAAGAAGAAAATAAAGGCCGTTGATCACGGCTCCCAATCGCGATCGGTGTTGGCACCACTCCGGCAGTAGAGCGGTGCGTCCTTTGTCGGGCCTGTGAGCTATAGCTGTCGCGCTGTTACCACCAAGTACCACCAACCGTCGACCACCGCCATCACAGGGCAAGATTTTGAGAGGAAGGGACAGGTCAGGCCGGCGTATGTTCGTGTATCGGCTGTTGAAGAAGGCAGGAGGAGGAGAAGGAGCCGGGGTTTTCAGGCATAAATGACGCACGTCCTGCAAAGTCCACCTGCGCGAACCGACGGCGTGCGGACAGGCGGAGGGGCACACCGGACGAACCGCACTCCATCACGGCCCAGCTAGTAACGAGCCCTGCAGGCCGCGCGGCTCCAATAGGGCGAACGAGCGCGCAGCCCGAAGACATTTCTCTCCCACGGGACTCGCATCGCGAATGCGACGTGCGCGTGTGGACAGCTCGGATCGACGGCTGCGAAGCTCCGCCGCCCTGCGCGCTCAAACTGCATGCGAACTGCAGACGATGCAGAAAAGGACGGAAAATAAAGAGAAGAGGCGAGGGAGGCAGGCGAGGTCGGTCTCGTCTGCTGTGTTGCGGCGTTGATGGCGGTGCGACCTCTCGCTGAGGTCCCCCTCTCCCTCTGTTCTTGCAGGGCATGGGCACAATCTGTGGAATCTGATAGCGCTTCGCCTCTCTCTTCTTCTGCAGGGAGACTAATGATGACTAAAGGCGTTTGATCAGCCCAGATAAAGGCGCTATTCGGACTCTGCCAGAGGCGGCCCCCTGCTTGACAGTAATTGGCCGCGCCAACTGTGCGTGATTTAAAAGCGCGAAGCTCCAGGCACGTATGCGTATCGACGGTTGGGGAAATCCGCGCCCCGTTCGGTTTTGGGGCTCTTGTACTGGCTTCGGTAATGTATGACCGACGCTTGTGCTTTGAGCTCGTGCAGTAGATACAAACAAATAAACAATGCAGAATAAGCGCTGCGCGAACTCGCTAAACGTCTCTTTGTCTTGGAATCGGGGCGAGTCCATGTGCTTGCATGGGACCGGCACCCCTTTACATCTTGCATGTCTCACCTGCGGCTTCAGTGAAGGAATAACTTTAATGACGCATCTATGCTGTGCACGTCGCAACATCACTGCGGCGTCTGCCGCGCTTCGATTGGCGATCTGCATCGCGTCGTGTGTCTACATTGCGTCGTGATGCGTAGTAAAAACAAATTTGTACACTCATTCTGAAAATCCGCAGATGTATTCGCAAATGCGCGTGAATGTGCAGAAAGTAACGAAGCTGAAGTCATCTTAGCTGCTTTAGCTTTTATCATGTTCACCGCAAAGAAACTTGGCCAGGAATAACGAAAAACGCGTATAGTGATGGATTACGGGCCTGTATCGCCGGTTCCGTGCTTTGGATATCGCTACTGCTATTACGCTGTCGACTACCGCGTTTGTTTGTCCGGCAACAGGACTGAAATAGATCGCACATGCCTCTCGAAGGAGGCGCCTGAAAAATATGCACAACGAGGATACAGACTGACATCTTTTGGTGTTATTGACAAACATTATTGTGGGACTGTAAATAATAATTGGTTTTTTGGGGGAAAGGAAATGGCGCAGTATCTGTCTCATATATCGTTGGACACCTGAACCACGCCGTAAGGGAAGGGATAAAGGAGGGAGTAAAAGAAGGAAGGAAGAAAGAGGTGCCGTAGTGGAGGGCTCCGGAATAATTTCGACCACCTGGGTATCTTTAACGTGCACTGACATCGCACAGCACACGGGTGCCATAGCGTTTTTCCTCCATAAAAACGCAGCCGCCGCGGTCGGGTTCGAACCCGGGAACTCCGGATCAGTAGTCGAGCGCCCTAACCACTGAGCCACCGCGGCGGGGTGGGACTGTAAAAAGAATGAACAATAAAGTGTGCCTGCCCGCGCCACTAAGTATAACGGGCTTTGTTGTTACTGACAGCAAAAAATAAAATAAAACAGCACATGTGCGATTAGGAGGAAAGGGATCAGTCGTAACAAAAAATCAAGCCAAGACAAAACAAGCCAGCGCATTTATTTATTTATTTATATGACGCCTTCGCAAAGCGCCAGCATCGAAGATAGCACAAAATATGTTGCTGCCAAACCAAAAGCTCCTCAGCAAATCTGCTCCACGTTTCAATCACTTTTTTGTCACTGTTTCCGTCGACGCTAAACGCAAAAACGCAGACGAGAGGAAACGCGCGGCTCAGATTCTGCGAAGAGACAGCGCGGAACAACGTTGTCGCGTCGTCAACACGGTTTCCAGCATTTCCACTCAGGTTCATTTTTTTATATTTTTTTTCTCTCTTTTGTCGTACCCTGTCGGGCACAGCAAACACGACCGTAATCGCGCCGGGCTAGCAGCTAGCTACTCGCCGTTCACTGTTCAGGGTATCGTGTTTCCCTGCGAGCAGCCGTAGAGAAACACGGGCGACCGCGCGAATAGGTGTCCTCCCGCTAAGTGGTCTCCGCCGGTCGCTAATCTGGCCGAGGCATTCCCGGCGCCAACAGTCTCATTGGCTGCGCGCGTATGCCCGGCCGCAAAAAGCGAGGCGGACGCGCCGTGTCCAGATAAGCCCTCATCGGACCCCGACATCTCTCGGGCGTCTCTCCCGCCACGGCCGCTTGCGAGGGGCGGCGGCGCCGTCGAGCCGTCGAGTGTCGAACCTGTGGCGCGGCTGATACCGCCACGGCTCCACACGTGTGAACTGCTCGTTGAGCAGGGTCGTTTTAGATTAGCGCGACGTCGTACGAGGCCCGCGTATCATGCGATTTGAGTTGTATAGTGAGAGGATGGACCTTTTGATTGAGCGCTGCCCCCAGGACGGGCTTCCCGTAAGACCCCCCGAGGCATGCGTATCAATCAGATAGATGCAAACAGACTTTTCGCGCGACGGCAGTTGAGCACCTTCTGTTTATGCGCTGAAGGCGCACATCGGGTTATACGTCTTAGGAAACGAAAGAAAGAGCTTTCTTGCCGTGAGCGTGCTACCTGTATGTGTACCCGGCCGCTTTCGCTATAGGTTTTTAATCGGCGGCAGGGTTCTGCATGTAACGAGTGGTTAAATAATAGTAATTGGTTTTTTGGGGAAAGGAAATTGCGCAGTATCTGTCTCATATATCGTTGGACACCTGAACCGCGCCGTATGGGAAGGGATAAGGGAGGGAGTGAAAGAAGAAAGGAAGAAAGAGGTGCCGTAGGGGAGGGCTCCGGAATAAGTTCGACCACCTGGGGATCTTTAACGTGCACTGACGTCGCACAGCACACGGGCGCCTTAGCGTTTTTCCTCCATAAAAACGCAGCCGCCGCGGTCGGGTTCGAACCCGGGAACTCCGGATCAGTAGTCGAGCGCCCTAACCACTGAGCCACCGCGGCGGGTAGTGGTTAAACGCATAGCAGAGATTGCGTCTGACTGCGTCTAGTAAATGCGTGGTAAATATACGTGCAACAGACGCGTTGTTTCTTGTGGGAGCGCAGCAAGCTTCCGTAAGTGGCTATCGTCACTTATAATATGAGAGCATTAGAAGCCTCATGTGACCAAAATGAGTCGTCGATCAAAAGAAGTGCTGTCACCAAACCGGAAGTGACGTCGCTTCGGGTAAAATCATCACCAGTTTCTCACATATCAGGTAATTAGGCCTTCCCGTGAATTTCCTTTTTTTTTGTCTTTTGTGAGCAACAGAAAAGTGTCAGGCCTGTCGGTATACCTAAATATACTTTCATGTAAATGCGCCTACCCGCCGCGGTGGCTCAGTGGTTAGGGCGCTCGACTACTGATCCGGAGTTCCCGGGTTCGAACCCGACCGCGGCGGCTGCGTTTTTATGGAGGAAAAACGCTAAGGCGCCCGTGTGCTGTGCGATGTCAGTGCACGTTAAAGATCCCCAGGTGGTCGAAATTATTCCGGAGCCCTCCACTACGGCACCTCTCTCTTCATTTCTTCTTTCAATCCCTCCTTTATCCCTTCCCCTACGGCGTGGTTCAGGTGTCCAACGAGATATGAGACAGATACTGCGCCATTTTCTTTCCTCAAAAACCAATTATTATTATTATTAAATGCGGCTGTCAAGTTATCGCGGTATACCCCACCGGTCTGAATCGGATATGTCGGTATACCCATGTGTGGTGCGTTCCTTTCCATCAGCGTGTAATCTTTTGCGGAGACATACAACTAGTCACTTTTGGAGAGAAGCTACAGGCTAGCTTCGCTTCTCGCCTTTTTGGGCCCGTTAAGAAAGGGCATTTTACACACTCGCTCTCTCTAGCTGCTGTTGCTAACAATAAAAAAAAATGCGTAGTTGATGACTGCAGTTAAAACAATAAATACGCTCAGCCTGAATTAGGTATTGCGAACCACTGAGCTGCTCTAGCTATTTTAACCGTCGCTTTAACGAACACAACAAGCAGTATTCAGCAGCTTTGTTTTGTGCTTGCTGGTACATAATTTCGAGTAACCAAGTACAGTGACTTATAGAAGGAAAGCCACCAGAGGGCCTCAGAAACAGCCGCTCGCTTCCAGATGCTCCTCGCGGATGCTATATATCAGCAATCATCCCCCACAGCTATCGCGAGATCGCGCGAGATCGTACGGCGCAGAGAAACACACGCGCACTCTCGGCAACCGCGGCATGTCGCCGCAGCTCGCCAATGCGTCGATTCAGGCCGTGGCAAAGTCAGAGCGCCGCGAAGCACGCGCGCACATGCACAAGTCATTGGGCTCGCTCCATCGGCGTCCTTGGCTGCGTCTTTATGGCGCGGAGCCTGCCTCGCGAGCAGCCAAGCCTGTCGTGCACCGCATGCCTCCCAGTGTGTGTGCGTATACGTTCGCTGCTGCTGGGCGGTAGGTAGGCTGATTTGCGTTCTTCCTATTCGCCGCCGTTGGCGCTGCAGTGCCGGGCGTCCTCGTTTCCCATTTGTGTTATTTCTCCATTCATTCCAGTGTCTATGCGGCCATTGTGCGCCCTCTCTGTCGCTCTTATAGCGCAACGCTATTCATGGAAGCCACTCGGATGCCTCGCACGGGCCCGGACACAATGCTCCCAGTTCATCAAGGACTACTCCCTGCCTGCCGCTGTGGTGGGC
Organism: Amblyomma americanum; assembly: GCF_052857255.1. Lineage (NCBI taxonomy): Eukaryota > Metazoa > Arthropoda > Arachnida > Ixodida > Ixodidae > Amblyomma > Amblyomma americanum. The sequence continues at coordinate 32,547,031 of NC_135503.1, read as the reverse complement.
CCCTCCCTTGCCTCGGCAGCAGTATGCACTCTATATAGTCTAGGCTGTGTGTCTCTGCGGGAATTCGGCGCAGCTAGCATCGATGGATGCCGCGGTATATGCAGGCAGCTGCTCCTCTGTTTGCGATTGGCCAACCGGAGACGACAAAAGAAGCCGCCGTCACGCTCTGTGGTCCCTTGCTTGCATGCGCAGTAGCTCCTGCATGCGGGCGCCCGTGCGAGACAGGGTTTCATTAAAGGGAACAACCACGCCTCTAAACGATGATGCGAAATGAGGTTTTGTGGCGGCCAGTGATAAGACCGTGGACTGTCCGCATCTTTCTAATGAAATCAATTAGACGTTTTAAGAAAATCACGGTGTTGATTACCTGTAGCCGGGAGATAAAAAGCTCACATGAAGTTTGTGGTATTCACTGATAACTCGGACGTATACGCTCACTCTTACTCAACGGCATGCGAATCATGCAGTTCTTGTTTTTGCTTTGCTGCGCTTTTTAAGGTACTGCTATATTGTTGAGATACTCCTCGACTAACGTTTGAGTGATGTCCTCTATGCTTACATCTCTGGAGCAACTTTCCTCAAAAAACACTGCATTCGTTTCGAAAATTGCACTATATATATCACGTCTACGAGCACGTTTACACTCTATGAATGCTGCATTGGAACATACGAGAGATATCAAGAAATTCAATGCGTAATCCCGCGATTGTTGTGGCGGGCTCCGGGGAACGTTGCGAACTACACGTCAGGTAAATGGCAGTCATTCAAGTCGCGCTTGTGCGTTATGTATACGTGGCGGCAAAGGTTTGCAGGGCACACATGTCGCCAAAAATTGCTATTCTGCGTAGTCCGGGCAGATAGCCTGAAAATGGCAGATGCTGTGCAGAGTTCCCGCCCTAAAGCGCTCACGGCTGCACATTGTCTAAGGAAACACACTTGGAATTGCACGCTGTTACCATAGGCCATCGTCGCTGCATGGCAAGGGAGAGCCCAGGTTCAAGCGATACTGAAAAACAAAACTGAAAGGCAAAAGCCGCGTCCCCTTGTCCGTGCTACTCGATGCGTGCAGAGCTCATCGAAAAGCGAGGCTGTCAATCTGCTTTCGGAATCTCTCCGTGGACCTCCCCGGCTCGGTAAAAGCCGAGAGCGCCGCAGCCGCCATTCAAGCAGTATAGTATGTGCCCTAATGATCTGCGAGGCTGCGCGAAACGCTCCCTCCGCTGCCTCGAAAGCATCCCACACCGCGCCTCCTCCACCGTGCCGTGCTGCCGTTTGGCCTCCGCGACGCACCTTCCCGCGGGTCACTTGACACCGCTATCAACGCCATCTCTCGGACACACCTGTCCCTGCTGCCGCCGAGGCACTGGGAAAACGACGCTCGAAACAAACGCCTCTAGCTTGCAGCCGGCGAAGAAAGTCTATGGTTTCCTTGCCACGATCCGGGAGGGCAGCAGAGTCTTGTCCAGGGTCGTTAGCGGCGGAGGGTCCCTCTTGGCTTTGGATGCATCTGGTGGGCTCCTGTGCGTCCGCCCGGTGTGCGAGCTTGGAGCCCACGAAGACGAACTGAGAGCCCCGTCATCACCTATCACCTGCCCGTAAGAAGTGCTTTCCGAGATGAACACGCTTGCGATAGGAACGCAACGTCCGAAAGCGTGTGGGGGCCTACCACCGTTCTGGGCAATTGCGACGACGTGTCGGGGTGAACTGTAGGCGTGCGGAAGCATTTGGGAACAAGCGACCGGAAGGCGTGAGCGAGCACGCTACGTGAAGTAGATGGAAAGAGAAAGGCGCCGACTTCTGGTAAGGCGTCGAGCAAGGGCGCTCCTTCTTTGGAGGTATATAGGGGATGCAGCCAGCTTCTTTTTGGAGGCGTGCTTAGCCGCAGCCTCGGTGAGGAAATGAACGTGAGATGCCGTCATCACGTTGGCTCGGATGTTGGAATAGGAAATGAACAGCTGCGCGCGGGGATTGATTTACGAGCCTTGCTTGTTTTTGCATGAATATCCTGTCTGGTGACGGGCCTGTCGGGCCGCTTCGCCTTTCCGGCACGGTAGGTTGTCGGCAGCTAGATAACCTTTTGTCTCTCTGCTTCTTCTTCCACAACATTGGCGGAAAGAAAGAAAGATAGATAGAAAAAAAGAAAGAAAGAAAGAAAGGAAATGCGTCCGTTGCGAAATTGGCACCGAGAGGGAACCATGTGACCAGCGAATCCGGCTGGTTTTATGTGTCCCCGAGGCAAAGCGTCTGCCGTGGGCTCAATTCGCTCATCCGTCAAGATGAGCAGCGTTGAGAACAAAGCCGCAGCCAGCGGATACAGCAGCAGCAGCAGTTGCCCAATCTCCGAGCCGTGCTTTCGTCCCGAAGTTGCTGCGCGGCTTTCTGCTTTCCTCGCCCTTTCCACTCTCACTGACAAAGTCGTTCCAGATCCCATGGCAGCGTTTATACCACTCTCATTAGAGGCGCTCTTTTCTTCGAGGCTTTGTCGTTTGTTTGTTTTTTTCTGTTGAGACTTGCAGTTCGAGACAGAGCGCACCGAAGAAAAGGAAAAGAAAAAGAAAAACAATCGTTGCTTCGCAAAAGAGCTATCGAAACGAGGGCAAGTCGCGCCGATTCTCATTTCACCCCGGGATCCGAACACGGCGGCGACTTCGACTGCTGCGACCCCCGCCAATAGCGAGAGGAATCAAGCGCAGAACGAACTATCGCTACGCGTGTGCGCGAGACGTAGAAAGAGAACTAAAGCAGCATCAGCAGGAGGGCTATAGCAGCGCGCCACACGGCACGAACAACGCATCACAAGTCGCGCAACGAGCCGAAGCCCGTCCCCTCGCGGCTGCAGCGCGAGGAGAGCTCGGATCCCGTTGTAGCTAGCTCCCCCCTCCCTCTCTCTCATTCACCTCTCGCGCTCTCTCCGGCTTGGCGAGCTTTTCTGGCTCCGCATGCGTATAGTAACACGCGCGCGCCGGCGTAAGCCCCTCCTTTCGCCCCTTCCTTGGCTGCTTGGCGAGCGCATACACGGTCTGACGTGCGTTATCTTGCACTCGTCGCGCGACCCCTCCCCCTTGGCAGCGGTGCGTTGCAAAACGGGGACTCGAGCCCTGCCGCCGCTGTTCTCGGGGCTTGAACCTCCTTCCTCCGACTCCTCTCTTATTGATGGCCGCGCGTGTGTCAGTTGAGTGCAGCGCGGCTGAGACTTGGTCTCTCGGCCAACATCCGTGCGTGGTATAGCCAATACTCCCGACAGCATACACAAGCTTTCGAATACAGTCGAACCTCGCTATAACGAAACGGTTTGTAATTAAATAATGGATATAACGAAGGAATGACTATTCCACTTGGAAGCTCACTGTACATAGGGTTTCCCGAAGCTAAGCTCTAACTTAGTAATCACCGGGTCCCTTCAACTTCGTTACAGCGAGGTTCAGCTGTATAAGGCTGTTTTGTAAGGCGATTGTTCATCAGACGCTTGCTTCATGAAACATCTGACTACCGCATGCCGGAGCATGACTGTGCTATTCTGTGCGATGAATAACAACACTACTGCTAATATGGTATGGCTGTCCGTATAGGCCATGCAGGTGAAATCTTTTCTGAAGATCAATTTTCTGATTAATTATTTTGCTTCATTATTGACAGCTGGAGCCGGTGACGTGAGAGATGACATCATAGCAATGTTGTGAACCAGCTACCAGACCAAGCAAATAACACCAACGGATGGCTCTGGTGTACAGAGAGGTGTGACCGTCGGCAAGAGGCGAAAACACTGAACGAGAAAAATCGTCATCAGACGTGGCTTTTCGTTCAAGCACTTGAATCGATGTGCATATAAGCTTACCAATACGACAGATTTAGTTCCTTATAGTCAGTACTGGAACAGAGCAGATGTGATGCGGAAACTGATGGAAATTAATAAAAATTGATTATGGCGTGCTAATGGTTGCAGCCGCGACAGCTCTCAAGGACTGATCGTGATTACGAATCAGCTGCACTTGGAGCACAGATTTTGTCATTAGACGGGCAAGCCACGAACATTAGCGACACAAGCCTAGCGAAAGTTCGCAAACTTTATCTGTAAGTTAGTAACAACCAGTGTGTCGCACGCCGTTTAAGCTGTACTGCGTGCCTTGGCTGCGAAAATTAGAACACGACTTATTAACTTAATAACACGTCGATGAAAAAAGCTGCAGATTTGGTTGGAACAAACGCGCATCCCATCCCAGCACCTTTGTTTTTCAAAATGACGCTTCGTAGCTTGAAAGCGAATGCGTGATTCGAGACCAACATATGAGGTTGCGTTACGTATAAGCCGACTCGAACACGTTTTCCTTGAAGCGTCAACTCCTTCGCTGCCAAGAGCGTACAAGCCTCGATCGACACTCTAAATCAGTGTGCCCTGCACCCAACTACGCTCAGATGAAGCACAGAGACCGCGAGCGCCATGCGACGGCAGAGGATGAGGAGGAAGATGAGGAGGAGGAAAAAGCCGGCCGCAGTTCGAGCACGGTGCCCCGCCGTCCTCCACAGCATCCCTGCAACGAGGAGTCCCCCGGCTGAGCCAGGCAACACGGACGGCAAAAGAGCTGGGCAGAAGCAGCAGCAGCAGGACATCGTCGCCGCCGCTAGAGGAGACAGCGGCAACGCCAGCGCTGGAGTCGTCGCTTCGCTTTCCACCCCACCCCGCCCCGTCCGCTCGCTCTCTCTTCCTCATCTAGAAGAGAGGAGGAGGAGGGGGACAGCGGCGACGGCATCCGCGGAGAACGGATGACTCCGCGTTGTCATCGAGGAGAGATCGCGGGTGTCCCCCCGGCTGAGTTATGGCTGCCCAGATTAGACGGGGCGCACAAAGCGAGCACTGCCTCCTACCGCCACCCCAGCTTCCCCGCTCGTCGAGCCTCCTATATACGCTTTCTTCGCCGTTTGTGTGCCTCTCTCTGTTTACTGCTGCTTTTTCTTTATCTTTTTATTTTCTTTGGTGGCGCGCGTTGGGAGCACGAGGAGAGAAAGAACTTCTGCCGCCGTCTCTCCTGATGGCTCTCCGTCCCTCTGCGGCAACCCGGTTTCGTTCCTTCCTTTCTTTTTTTTTTTCTTCTCTCGCTCGCTCGGTCCCTGCCGCCGCCTTCTTCATTTCGTTCCTTTTCCTCTGGGCCGCGCGCAATTCATTTTATCGCGTCTGTTTCTTTGCTTGGTATCATTTGGATCGGTGTGTTTTCCTCATTCCCGATGTCATCCGCGAATAGCGCCGGCAGCCGGAGTCAAGACGACGGGGACGACGCACGCGCTCTCTGCTCGCATCGGGGCCGGGCCGACTCCTCTCTTCTTTTTTTCTTCTTCTGCGCCGAGGCAAATGCCGCGCTCTGAAAGAGAGCGAAAGAACGAACAGAAAGAAAGCGAAGAACCAGCCAGAGAGGAACGCGGGATTGTCGTGCGCCCCGCGCGTCTCTGCGTAGCTGCGCGGGGGGAAATGTATGTGTCTATCTGTGTAATGGCGAAGGAAAAAGTAGGCGGGAGTTGGGCGTGTGTCTGTGTGCGGGTCCTGTGCTTTGCCTGGACCCGCGAGAGAAGAACACCGGAGGGGGCGGTTTTCTGGTCTCGATCATCCCATTTCGGGATGGTCTCGTCGCCGGGCTCAGGGGAGGCGGGGGAGGGACGGACGGACATCTCATCATCCCTCCTGGGACTCTATATACCTCTAAGGCGGCCTGGACTGCGCTTGCTGCGACGCAAAAACCTTATGGCAGGACTCGGAGGGCAAAGTAACTGCTTATATTTCTTTTGGGGAGCTCGAAAGTCCGGCACAATCCTTACTTCCGTCAGAAAAAATAAAACATAATAACAGCGAACACGCTGACATCTCTTTGAGTACGTAAGAAAACATACACAAGTGTTATTTTTACTTTCTCTCCTAGCTTTTCGTGCCCACGCAAAGCTCCGTTGTCTGAAATGACAATGTCGTGAAGGCTCGACCCATCTTGCTGTTGTTTTGTCTCAGTAAACTTGCTTGTATAGGGTGCAGCTTCATTGTTTTTCATCTTGAATATTAGATTCCTCGTGAATCAGCACCTACGCGCCTGTTTAACTCTACTGATGTGTTATGCCCATGTGTGTGGCTGAGGGCTTGAGTTTAACTATATATGGCGACAGACGAAGGTATAACCACACGTTTAGGCTCTGTATGAGCAGCGGCTCCCACGTTCCTCTTAGGATATATGAAGGCTATTAATTGCTCATTTATGTTTCGTAAATTTGAACATAACATACGCGTCTTTATAGACGTCGCCGAGAGTTCACTAGCCGTGTGCAGTCGTATATATATGATTTGGTCTGTCATTGAATTATTGCTGCATTCCCCATTCATTCCTTTTGGTCGTAACTCCAAAAATATACGGCTACTCTCCTGTTTCGTTTTCAAGGATCAATTGATACTGCGCGAAACGGACTGAGCATAACCATCAGGTGGTAATGATAGAAGTATAATTGCCATTAAAGCTGAAACTATTCACGTTCTCTCCTTTCATTTTTTTTTCTCATAAGAGCAACAAAAACAAAACTGAGGTTTCACCACTATTTCAAATCATGCAGATTAAAATTAGCCGGGATACAGCAGCAGCTATATTCGGGCTAATTTAAATGGAATGCAGATTTTTGTGCCTTTCTGCACTTTCTCTACGATAGACAAGTAGACATCTTAGAATTTCAGTACTGATCCGGCCGGTACATATATACAGAGGTTATTGTAGCTACTAGTGGGGTTAGTCTCGCGTATTCTGCCGGCAATTGCTCCATCGTAGAGACACTTAAATGCCGAATATTGCCCACAAATAAGGCGCATACCTGACACCTGGCTGATCTATATGGCTCTAAACACAATCACATTTAACAGTCAATAGTCAACTCCTGCTGTCAACATTTGGAGTCCAAATCCAGGTCCTGAAGGAACTTTAAAAGAAGGCATGAAGTCTCCTTTCTGCATGACTGTTTTCCGCGCGGGTAGACAATGTCCTGAGGGAACACTGAGAGGCTCTTGTATTCTTGATGGAAGTGAACAACACACACTTTTCCGCGTTGTACACTGGACAGCACATAAGATAATGTTGTATATCACCTAACACACCACATGCGGAACACAGCGGAGACGATGCCAGACCCGTCTTATACATCCACGCAGGAGTACGAGCACACTCCGTGCGAATGCTATGTAGTAATGTGGCCTAAGATCTTTTTAGTCCCTTGGTCACACATGGCTTGTGAGGCGCACTCCACAGGGTTCTCAAATGGCCGAGCCCCGTTTCTCTGAAGGGTCTCTTGGCATCTTGAGGGACCTTTCTTGATGGCTTACCTGACAGCGCTGTATGGGCGAGACAGTGAGCCACCTCGTTGCCTATGACACCTATGTGTGAGGGCACCCATTGGAATCGTGTGGAGGAGACTCTGCTGCACAGATTATGCACCATGTGTAGAGAGCTAAGAGACAAGGCATCAGTAGGGAACCCGCACTCCAACCTTTGAAGGGCAGATTTTGAATCCGTCAGGATCACAACAGGTTGCGCCGGACAAGGCCCAGCTTGAATCGTGTGGAGGAGACTCTGCTGCACAGATTATGCACCATGTGTAGAGAGCTAAGAGACAAGGCATCAGTAGGGAACCCGCACTCCAACCTTTGAAGGGCAGATTTTGAATCCGTCAGGATCACAACAGGTTGCGCCGGACAAGGCCCAGCTTGCGTAAAGATGCCTCAATTGCAACGCTTTCGGCCGGTGACGAGGGCACGACTTCGATAAAGTGTGCAGACCAGGCAGTATTCAAAGAAGGAATGCGTAAAGCTACTGTCTAGCTCCTCTGCCCTTATCCACATAACCATCAGTGAAAAATTGATGACGGGCATATATATTCTGTTTCTAAATGTTCGAGTATGAGAGAACGCGTTGCCGCCAAAGGAGAACTGCGCTTAGAGCGCATGTTCGGAATAGAGACCGTATACAGTGAAGGCTCGCAAATGACCAGGACGATGACCAGGACGTTTCAACCGCTTGCTTTGTCTTCGAAGAGTATCAAGTGCCAAGTAGGCTCGGCACTCAAAGCTGCCGTCTCTCTGAGGTGGTCAAGTTGCATTAGTAGTCTTTGTGACGCGATAAGGCTAAGAGGTTTTGATAGTGACTCAACAAGAACTGCATTGTTCGCTGCCACCTGCGGGAGTCCAAGGGCTCTTCTTAGACTCTTTCTGTGCAAAATTTCAAGACGGTCAACCTGTGATACCGTAGGGGAAATTAAAGGTAGTGTGTATACATTATGCGACTAATCACCAATGCTTCGTGAAGTCTAACCATTGAGGTAGGGTGGTTTCCCCATTACTCACTTGCGATTCTACGGGTCACATTCAGACGCGAAGATAGAAACGAGACAATCGAGTCCACAGCTCGTCGCCACTGTAGACGGGAGTCAATAATGACGCCCAAAAAGCGCATGTGACTGAACTGACGAATGCAAGAGTGACCGAGGTCACTAGCAACATGCGCACAGCTTGACTTTTTTCTCATTCGGCATGAGCATGCCTCTTCTACAGGCATCACAGTCATCACATCTGACTGTAACAACTATATAGCAAGTTGTCTATAGACTTTTGTAAGGACTCTGAACGCAAGAGCACGCTAGTTGTATTTTATTCGAGCGACCATGCAGGTCAGTGACTGGTGGACCTGTTCTGTCAGTTTGATGTGATCCTGCGGTATGCAGGGAATACACAGAAGAGCTGGCATGGCGCTCTGATTTATGAACAAGCTGTAAGATTGAGCCGCAGAGGTATTCATGGTGCACACGCGAAAATACATTTTCAAAGAACGACCCTACAAGTTACAAATCATTCCACCTTCCGCCCGCCGAAGCAACTGCGTTAAAAAAAAACAACACAAGTCTAAGAAAAATGCTTGATCCTGACATTGAATGTCTGCGTTATTCACCTTCCTTCGCATCGCTGCGCCGATGCTGTTGAGACATTTTGCCCTTTATTTATTCATAGATCGCGCCCCTCGATCGAAAAGTATCCACCTGTCTGCAGTGAGTCCTCTGGAGACTACCTATAGTATCCGAAGCTTCAAATCTACATTTCTCTTGCACTGTGCTCGTTAATCTTACATGATTTACGCGATGTCAGCGTTCAGCAACGAATGTGTAAGTGGGAGCACATTTTCCGAATATTTTGTCTTTCGCGAGGCATCCGTAGTGGGATCCGTTTGGAAATCTGAAAGAATGTCACTTCGTCTGTGAAGAGCAAGAATTTATCGGACGAGCCATAACCTGCCAAGGTATTCGTCCAGAACCGGGAAAAATATTCTTTCCGACACGGATGTTCGGGAAGACTGTCGATAAGAAGGGCTTCCAGGACGACGACTCCGAGTGTCACGGCGTGATGGAATCTGGCGTTGGATGACTGTGGAGCCGCAGTTATTGCCTTGAGTTTTCATTCCTGATTTATTACATTGGTCGAAGTTCAAGTGCTAGAAGGGTCCGTCACCACCTTCTCCAAAGAAATTAACTGTTAAAAAAGGATTCAGTGCAGAATTATAGGCACCAGAATTTTTTACGCAACGTTAAGTTAGTTTTCCCACTTTTCCACCACAGCTGCGCAGCTCTTGCGAGTGAGTGCTGAACATAATAATAATTGGTTTTTTGGGGAAAGGAAATGGCGCAGTATTTGTCTCATATATCGTTGGACACCTGAACCGCGCCGTAAGGGAAGGGATAAAGTAGAGGGTGAGAGAAGAAGGGAAGAAAGAGGTGCGGTAGTGGAGGCCTCCGGAATAATTTTGACCACCTGGGGATCTTTAACGTGCACTGACATCGCACAGCGCACGGGCGCCTTAGCGTTTTTCCTCGACAAAAACGCAGCCGCCGCGGTCGGGTTCGAACCCGGGAACTCCGGATCAGTATGAGTGCTGAACGTCCGATCTTGTTTTTGGCTTATGGCCCGTGATGTCGTTGCAGAACCACGTCGGTGTCCGGTTGTTAAAAGATAAAAAAGGAAGAAAGAAAGTACAAATACAGTCGAGTCTGGCTCATGCTAAGCACTACAGTAAAACTGGACTTCCTTTTTGTTGGCATGAAGCCATGTAGAGAAGCTCGCCTAACACTTTGCAGAGAGCACTAAACAATAGCCTTAAGTAAGCACTGAACGAAGCGCACTATTAGAACACTAAACATAATAATTAATGCTAAATGGTCACCCAATTTCGTTCAATATTTTTAACTAATGATATCCACCATGAACCATGCCCTCCATCCGTCTTCAACTGTCAGAAAGCAATAGAAGGAACGAATAAAACAAAAGAGTGAACAAAAGGAAGCAAAGAAGGAAGGAAGGAAGGAAGGAAGGAAGGAAGGAAGGAAGGAAGGAAGGAAGGAAGGAAGGAAGGAAGGAAATAAACAAAAATAAATAACGACCACCGGTGTCCTGTCCCCTGCAGAGTTCGGCAGAGTTTCCTCGCAATACACCCATCGGAACTCGCAAGTAATCATTTATCGGGATTTGATAGAGCCAAATCCCGTCGGAAGTTGTACCGTCCTCGTGGTCACTTCCGAGTTCTGCGGTATAAGCAATGCGTGCCCATGGTTGCCCGCTCTCACAGTGCGTATATTATTAGCGCGCACATCCACATCTCATTCAGCGCTGCGCATCTGCTGCTGCCGCCGTCGCCAGGCCGCCAACCCCGGCGCGCAAAGCCCGGCGCCTCCCCAGCGCGGACTCCCGCTGAGGTGAGCCAGCGTGGTGCCAGAAGCGTCCACCCGGGGTCCGGGCCACCCGCTGGGGAACACCGCTGCGCCCGACACCGAGGCGCCTACCGGACGCTATGGGCCACCCGCGGGACCTGCCGACGCTCTGGACCCCCCCGTACACCCGGTACAAACACGTATACAGTGGGCGAGCCGGGCTGAGAAGCCGAGTGCGGCCGTGTGGCATACACAGAGGAGGACACGTGCCCTTTGAGTGCATCTTAATACTACCGCTGAACCAAAGACATGAACTTGCTGCACGTGTCCAAGCATTCAGCAGCTCGTCTAAGCGCCCGTTGCGGCTGTACCGGCAGTTGCACTTTATACACGAATACGTCAATATGGGAGTAAAAAGGGAATAAGCTGTGCTCTGGAGTACTCCAGCTAGACGACAGCTGACTGCTTTTCTACTCCTTTATATTTAAAGTGTGCTGTGTGTCTCGGAGTTCGCCTGGTTTTTGTGGCCGCACTTATTATCCATACGGCATGCCCTTTGACGGGAGTGGTGGCCGACTTTAGTTTTTGAGGGTATAGAACTGCTGGCTTCCGTAGCTTCATCTTCTCGTGCTTTTAACAGGATCGTATGATAGATAAACACGAGATGATGAAGTAACAACGTCATCTTCTCGGGTTAATGTGTCAAGTTCTTGGCTATGCAGTTTGCAAAAATATGCCACACGAAATCTATTAATCGTCTCTGAAAGAAACATTACGAGCCCAAATTAAGAAGTTCCGTTCTTGGGCACAACAGAGAACTTTTGCATCTTGGTTCAAGGACATCGCTACAGAAGGCGGTGGTCAGATTTCTTCTTAGAGCGAGCGCGATGTTGTATTCGGGGGGCATTCATTTGCGAACGGAAGACTTAATGCCACGCTGGAAGTTGAGTAAAGTAAAAAACTGAATTTGCAACAGAATGCGTTTAGATACCACCTTTCTATATATATACTCTCGCTCCAACTCACAAACTGCCCTTTTCCTCAATGCACGACAGGAAAGGGAAGAAGATCAGAAAATAACACCCACGCAGTTGAGTAATAACATAGAGTACACGACTAAGACATGAAATTCCGGAGTGCAGCACAGCGCAGGGGAGAAATGATTTGCTCGAAAACAAAAACAAAATAACGTTTCTCTCTAAGTCTTTATCAAAGATCCTCTCGCTCAAAAATAGGCTCTGTGGAGGCGAAGCTTTCTACTTGGCAGTTATTCACGTTCCAAACGTAGTTGATGTCATAGCTGATAACACATTGCGGGGCGGCGCGGCTCATCCGTCAAGCGGGAAGCTTGAAGCTCGAAAGAGGAAGCTTGATCAAAACAAGGCAGAGCCGCGCTTCCCCATAGAGTCTGGCTCGACGCATGGCTACGAGGTGCGGAGGGGAAGCTCGCACACAGGCGATACCGCAACAGGGGAGCATTCTTTTATTAGCCTTTCGCTATAGTCCACAACGTAGGCTAAGTTTCTTTACCTTTCAATTCATGGCCACTTTAGTATCGACACATCACACTATTTTGCAATACACCCTAATGGGACATCAAGACATCGCCGTTAGCATGTATATTCCTGTGCCGCGTTCTTATGATGATTGTCTTAAGTACAGCTTTTTTCCTCGAGTTATTAAAAAATGAAACATGCTGCCTGATTCCATTGTAAATAATAATTGCCTCGATGCCTTTCTGGAATGCGTGAAATCATGCCTCGACCGTAATTCGCCAATATAACAGTTCTGCCTCAGCACATGCGTTTTCTTATTTACAGTTTCATTTTTCTTCTATGTCCTGTGCACTCTAGCATATTGTGTAGATGTCGTAGTTGTGAAATGTACTTTATTTTGAATGTGTATTTATTAGATTTTCCCCTCCTGTAATAGCCTGCGAAAGGCTGACAGTATGAATGAATGAATGAATGAATCACAACTTCCATTAGATGGAGAGCAAAAAGCAGACAAAAGAAAAGGGCGAGAGCACAAGTAAGCGACTGCTAAGAAGCGGGAAAAATCATGTCAGCTCTTCTCAAGGTTATTGTAGGAGAACGCCATTGTTTTGGCGTAGTTTGTAAACCATGTTTGTAAGTAACGTCTACGGCAGCAAAGCTTCCTGAATGTGCAGCAGAATCCGAAAGTGGTGCTCCGACTGGCTAATGCAGCTCAATGTTTCAAAATGCAAATTCATGCACATTTCACGCAAGCGCCCCAATCTCTATTTTCCATACACCTTGAACTCCATAGCCTTGTCTCAAACTAATTCATACAGGTACCTCGGCATTGAGATAACGACCAGTCTATCATGGGCAGATCACATAACGAAATTATGCGCTAGTGCTTCCAGGACACTCGGATTCATCAGGAGACCACTTGCCCTGCCTCCCCCAGCCATCAGAGAACTAGCATATGTAACATATATTCGCAGAAAACTAGAATACGGCTCAACAATATGGAACCCTCACCAGGCCTACCTGATTGACTTACAAGAGGCCATCCAAAACCGGGCAGCACGTTTCATCACCTCGCAGTACAAACCTCGGCTCAGTGTTGTTGTCATAAAATCATCTCTCGGTCTGAAATCTTTAGCGTTTCGCCGAAAAATTTCAATTCGGTGCCTCTTCCACATACTGTACTTTAACTTTCCAGCACTTCGGGAATACCTCCTGCGCACTCCGATACGATCATCTCGCCGCCTATTTAATTCCTGTAGTATACAACGCTTGCACGGCTCCACCAATGCATTCAACAAATCGTTTCTTCCTTGTGCGATTGAATTCTGGAATAACCTACCCGGAAACGTTGTTGTTGAGACTAATCCTTCCAACTTTAGGCAGCTACTCATCGAACATTTCCAAGAATAATAAAAATTTCCTATGCCCGGTGCCAGCTACGATGCATTGTAAATCGACCAAACAGTTTGTTGAACACGTTCTATTACTGTAGTGTGTATTACTGTAAGCTTCTTCTTCACATTTTCTTTGATTGGCTATATTAATTTGTCTCTTTTACTTTGCCTAGTTTTCTCAATTTTGTTTGCCTTTTCATATGTATGACCGTCGGACACTATGTATCCCCCCTCTTATGTAATGCCCCTACGGGACCCTTAAGGGTTAATAAATTATGATGATGATGAAACAGAAGACAAAGCAAAGAAAAGAGACAAACGCGGTGCTATATGTGAGGACGTTTTTCTTTACTAAATTAATTTTGCAAACAAAACTGTTCTCAAGTTTATTTTAAAAAAAGAAAGAAGGCAGGAAAGGGGTATAGTATATTCATTCATTCTAAAAAAAAGAAGGCAAACAAAAGATCTAGAGAGCCGTTTAGATTAGAGTGATACGGCAGCGAAAATGAGACGGGAAACACAAAGCTTACCAGTCTTTTCCACAAAGTGTAAAAACTCTGCTAAACTCTAACTTCAACTGGTCATTGTTTTTGAGTTACGCGTACTAAAAAGCATTCACTTTATGTTATTAACGCGAAAGCGTTAAGGAGCTCGTGTCGCAGAAAAGCTGGTGTCGTCGGCGTCGGCCGTGAGCGAAAAATCTCTCCTCCTCCTCCTCCTCCTCCTCCTCCTCCTCCTCCTCCTCCTCCTCCTCCTCCTCGCAATGTACGCCACTGCCCCAACATTTTATGCTTGTGTTTTATTAATCTGTCCTTGATTTTACTGTAGATCCTTTTCATGATTTTATTGTAATTGAGGTTCACGGCCCGTCTTCATCTCTGTATCATTTGGGGATTTACATAAATCATTTGGGGATTTACATCAATGGCTTCTAAGGATTAAACAGACAAAAAAGAAGTGAAATGAAACAGGCGTGACCACACGCTTCTGTCACTGAGTGGCTCTCGGGAGTATGTTTTCTGCGGCTGCTGTAATAATTTTCCAAACTCGATCACCGCGTATACTTACCCATGGGTATAAGCGGGCAATGTCGTGGCGGGCTCTGTTACATAGCGGACGAGTTGACAAGCCGGTTTTAAAAGTATGCCACCATCCCCAGACTTGTAAATGGAGCGATATCGCAATAGAAAAAAATTCAAAGTTTAACGCGTGGACAACTTTTTATAGTTTTTGCCATACCGGCCAAAACTTACACGTTGCTTTCGTAAACTCGGTCTAGATACATTTTTTGTCGAGCGAAGACACGTCTTTATATATATGCGAAGGTAGCTCACTTGTTATGTGAACTCTTTTTGCTTTTTTTCTTGAGCGTGTGTTTTTCGGCACAATACTCGTTCTCTGCCAGTGCACGGAATGATTTATTTTTAGACAAAACCGATTTATTATAAGAACTTGCGGGTGGTGCCTTCTAATCTCACCTTGCAGCTGCGTTATTTACCTATAGACGAGACGTCTCTCCTGGATATAATTATCATGGACGTTACTGCTTATATAAGATACGTTATCTTTTTGTTCACTGACGTTAGAGTTTAACTATGCATTGCAATGATGTGATATACAATTATTTAGATGAGCGCTGTACTCAAATATTTCATAGCAGCGTGAAATTTGAGACCATCTGACGCAATCTTGTCCGCAGTGCCACATGCCTTTTTTTACCTTTCATTTATTCTGTCGGCGACTAAAACTCAGTGCCAAATCAAGCAAATCTAAGCGGCTGTAATATTTTGCGGATTGATGAAAACAAAACTGCAAGCGTACAATATATGCAACGGCGCACCTTTCTGGCGGATTACAAGCACAGAAAGGCTAAAGCAGTCACAAAAAGAAAGATGTCGTTCAATCCACTCTCCCTCTCTCTCTCTATGTATTGCGCCTTAGTTATGGCGGGGTTTTTATGGACCTATATATATGCACCCTGGGCATGGCGGTCGTTTCTTTGAACTCGGAGATGGCAGCCGGAGATACAGGACACTTTTAGAGCAGGATTCCGCTGGGGTTGCCAACTTCGCTGGGGACAACATGCAGCGTTCTGAAGAACTGGGACACTGAGCTGGCTTTTCGTGCTCTCTTTTTTTCAACGCCTCATACGGGCTGACGCCCGTGAGAAACTGTGCTGCAGCGTGCATTCTGAACGCCGAATACAACCGTCTACATAGCTTCGTGACCGAGAGCTCGCTCATGAGGGGTCGTGCGAATATAGAGGGAGAGAGAAAGCGCTCGTCCCAAAAAGAATCACGCGGACGAGCTCTCGTCTCTTGTGCTTCTTTTCTGCGTCCCGTCCGTCACGCAGCTTTTATGTTAAAAAAATGTTGTACCACTAACCCCCCCCCCCCCCCCTTCCCATCACACTTTCCTCAAATGTGTACCGACTTTCTTCGTCATGATTATCGTTGGATACCCGGGAGACCACGCAATCTTAGCTAAAAATGCGTAACCTGCATCATAGTACTATAGGCAAGTCTGAAAGGAAGAACCTTTTCGAGTCCCTGCCTTTAATTTCGCCACCAATGGAATGGCGCGTGAAAATTGGGTGACGCGCTTCTCATTGTTCTCTGCATGCGGCACTGTCATTTGACATTCGTCCAAATAAGTGGTGATACAAGAATCAGTCGCGACTGAAGGAAAGTTTGGCGGCAAGAAAACAATGGTGCATGTATTCGTTGAAACCGCATGTTCTTATCATTTTTTCCCCTTTTTAAACCGTACCGTTAACCTACATTTCATTTTTGATCCGACGTCTATTTGCTGCTCACTTAAGTTTAAGTAGAGACCACGCGCATATAAAGACAGTTATAGGATAAGCTCAATCTAACGTCTGCTTGATTGGGCGAAATACAGCCACAGCGCAAATGGGCGACGCAGTGAAGCTGACCCTTCTTTGATATAGCGCAAAGTATCGAGCGATCATTTGGCGCCATTTGTCAAAGTGCACCCGAAGCTGCATGCTGCACTCAACGCTGGCATATCAACGCTTCAAACGACTCACTACAAAAGATTGTGGCACCCCAATAAAAAAATATGCTTTCATTGCGAGCGCCAGACAGCATGAGCGTCAATTAACCTTCCCAACTTGACTGCTACTTGTTACTTATGCACGTTCCCTGAATAATAAGCTTGACTCGTTTAGTGCCAGGCTTTATGCGATTAGCATTCCGCAAGAGACCAGCTGCAAGGCTTGGCTGGCATTAAAAAGATTTTTTCGTCTACCTTTAAGTATCGCATTGTGAGGACATAACGGATGATTCGGCGATGGTGCGTCTGCAATATATGCCGCGACGTCACAGTGCACCTTATTTTTTGGTGCGTGTAAAATGGCGAAAGGCTGCACACATATCTAATCGACATATTGCCTCCTTATTAGGTTTGCACCGCGGAAGCTTCTACGCTGTACCACAAAATGGCGCCCTTGACGTCACTTGAATATCTGGGATAGATGGAAATATGCGTGCGGCGCTGTGTGCGTGATGTGCAGCCATACCCAGCAATTCTGGACAAAAGCATTTTTGAGCGGGAAACCGTTTATGAACGCAATTTTTTCATATATTGTAAGATTTCACTATAACAACAAACATATATACAGATCGCCCGACGGCAGTTTTTTTCTATTAGCGTTTTTGCTATCGCCAAAAGCGTTCCCCTTTGGTTTTCTATGACAGTCTTAACTGTTCGACACGACCCGTGAAAACGCGTTATAGGAAAGGCTATACTACATATCAGAATAAGGCACCATTAGCTTCAATATTACCATAAAAGTATCTGACAATTTTTCAATTTCCAAAATTTGTGTCCGAACTTGCTGTACTTAGTTTAGTTAAACTTAGATGCTTGGGACGGCGCTTCCCAGTTTCTAGTGGATGAGCGACGCGTACGCCCACCGCACACGTCACTCATACGCTTTCAACTCAGACGCTCCAGTTCAAGCACTATACACACATAGGCAGTTCATCCACTACAAATTCAGACGCTCCATCCCAATGAGCGAAGTTTAACTGAACTCTTCGTATCATGCCCGTAGCAGCGTACGCATCCTCTCGTCTAATGCGGACGCGCCGTCACTAACGTGCCATTAAAGTTTAGTTTCGTTTATGGGGTTTAACGTCCAAAAGCGACTCAGGCTATGTAGGACGCCGTAGTGAAGGGCTCCGGAAGTTTCGACCTACTGGGTTTCTTTAACGTGAACTGACATCGCACAGCACACGGGCCTCTGGAATTTCGCCTCCATCGAAATTCGACCGCGGCGGCCGGGATCGAACCCGCGTCTTTTGGGTCAGCAGCCGAGCGCCATAACCACTGAGCCACCACGGTGGCGTATCATTAAAGAAAAACGTCATTAAAGGCGTCATTAGAGATCAGTAAACCAAAAAATACCACAAAATTCCAGCTAAGCGCCTGATGTAAGTCAGCAGAAATGACAAACATTTTGCAGGGAAATAATGTTTAAGTGGTTTCGATTTAGTAAAGGCCAAGCGATATTTGAGTCTACAGCTTTATCTGATGTGCTTGCGCGTGCACTCTTGCGCGGACGTCTACGTAATTTATACTTCAGGCCGATAGTTTAGACAATTCAGCTGTTCGTCGCGTAAACTACGTAGCACGTATAGACAGCGCAGACCATGTGGTTCCACAGCTTCGGCCGCGGGGGAGCAAATTCTGTGGAAGAATAATTTATCTGGCGACATTAAAGAGCAGGTTCGAGACAATGTCTCTGCACAGGATGCCCGACTATCGGCGACGATGGGGGAGAGCGCCCGCTGTTTAACGGCGCCCTTCCCAACTCGACCGTTTTGACCGCACATTGTTGCGCAACCCGAATCAATTGTGCCCACGGGTTAAACGGCTCAGCCCGTAGGCTGTGACCCCTTCCGGTGAACTGCCGGCCAGATGGTTTAATGGCTCCCGTTACGTATGCTTCACCACGGGTCAGGCTGTACACGGGCGAAAGTCATGTGTCATACATTTTTCCGGAGACGTGTTTCAGAGGTGCTGTATATCGCTTTGCCTCTTGGGGGTAACTTGACGAAGCGATCGCGGTTAACCTAGCTTTGGGAAGTTTTGACTATCGGAGGGAGGACCATCTGTTGATTTTCCAGAAAGAAGAAGGGAATATTGAAGTTGTGGATTTTCAAAGGGATTTTGTAGTTTTAAGGTTAAAAACAGCCCCGAGGCAGCGTTTACAGGATGTTTCTGAACACTTTGGCTATATCAGAGAAACGTAGTCCCGCAGTTACTATTCTGCAGAAAGATCGTCATCGTGCTTTGAAGCATCAGTAGTCCGCTAATCAGCATCAATGACCTCGTAAAGTAACAAGTCATATAGAAGTTTTGGACGGATAAGTTCCTTCATTACATCATATTCTAACTTTCGATTTCATTTCCTTTTGTGCAAAAAAAAAGATAAATGTACAACCAGAACTTTCATGGTAATCACCGTCAACAAAGGGCTGTTTGTAATCCTTGGGAACAGTTGTGCGTTCTGGTAGAGGCTGGTACAAACTTTTTCCTATCGGTTTGCGTTGAGTAAAATCTGTTCGGAATTAGTTTCTTTTTCATCGCTGGCATTTTGATATACAGTATAGTACGTTACAAATCGGGCAGTATATCGTGCCACCTTTTTTTTTGTGACGGACAAATAACTGTAGCTTCAGGAACGTGAAATCACTGCAGAATTATTGCTCCATATATCCGCAATTAAGCGGCATACATGCATGGGTGAGCTGTGAAGTGCGCAGTGAGCACACGAAGATGTAACGTTCAGGGCGTGTTTTAGATGCTTAAAATGATTCAGTGCGCTCTGTGAAAACTAACTGAAGAACACTGTGGCCTGTATAGTTTACCACTAACAGTTCGGATTTGTAGAAGAGTGCGGTGAGGGGCTAGTTGGTACGACATTATGGGAACAATGAATAACTGTGCAAAAAGGACGGGACAAGAGAAAAGAACTACACGAGACAAGCGCCTGTACACACACACACACACACACACACACACACACACACACACACACACACACACACACACACACACACACACACACACACACACACACACACACACACACACACACACACACACACATATATATATATATATATATATATATATATATATATATATATATATATATATATATATATATATATATATATATATATATATATATATATATATATATATATATATATATATATATATATTCGTGTTGTCAACATCGTATTGAAAAATAAATATTTGTTTCTGTCTCTGCGCACACGTGACATTGTTAATGAAGGCATTCGCATCTCACTATCATTTATTGTTGTCATCGCTTTTGTAATCGGCTTTGCGCGTCTTGTCCACTGCCCTCATGGTGGAGAGTGCGTAAAGATGATTACAAACACCAGTACGACACCACAAGCTAAAATGAATTGAAAAATGTTCTTTTTTTGGAACGTCATTCAAAATGCCCTGTATACCGCGGGGTCTGCTTGTGGGCGGTACGTGGCTCAAAAGTGCGCATTCATCACGCGAATGAGGCGCCGCGAACGACCACTGTTGTGTCTCTTGGGCGTACAAGTAATTTCGCGGGAAAATGAAAAGTCCTACAAGTATTGCGGCGTCTAAATTTACAGATGAACATGCTCGAAGCTTTTCACCCGATGGCTCGAGAAATAACTGCTGAAAATAAAGCTTTTTTTCGATCGCTGAACATGCGCAGTGCTTCAGTATAGCATGCGAGCGCTAAATTTGGATAAACCCAACTGAGCTGAATTATGCAGCTCTTATCATTGTCGACTAAAGTTTCCACTGTTATCTGAAGGTTCTGAAAAGGCGCAATTAAAATTATGATTCGTAAGCAGAAATGAAGTAGCGCGCATGCATAAAACCTCAAAAGCAAGGTCAGATGTTTTTGTTTTAAATGGGCTGATCGCGGACCGGTTCTGCGTGTTTCACCTTCGAAGCTCCTATAGTCGTGAGCGATATGACAGGGAACAAATTTTGAGCATTAATTGATTAATTTCTCCGTAATTATGCGGTGTGACAATCACAGTTCTTTTTTTTTTCTAATCTCGGCGCATTTAAATATCCAAAGAGTCATTCTCAAATTTAGTGGAGAAATAACTGAAAAATTTACAGTTCTGTTTCTGTGAAAAACGTTTGTTCCCTTTTATACTGTTCACGGTCGTACATTTAAATAAATGTTTGCCAGCGTCTGCGACGTGCCTGCACACTTCAAACGTCCCTTCGAACCGCGTATGGGTTTGATCGCAAAATCAAATTTGCGCGCTCATTGGATTCACCACCCTTGCAGCCACATCTTAGGGCAGGTTTTCTGCAGGGCCGCCACTTAATTATGCGGTCGTACGCTACACAGGCAAGGCGTGCGCATGCGCACTTACCACGAAGCTGCAGTGTCTGGCGACGGGCGCGTAGGAGCGCTGCCAACGGTGTGCCCACTGAGCATTCCAGTCGGTGTGCCGTGGAGTCCATTCCAAGCGACGCGGAGAGGAGTACTCCATCTTGTGTCAGGATAAAGGCTTTGTCTGTAACTACTCCGGAGGAAGCGCCGAGGCGTGACCAGGCGAGATTCCAGCGGCAGTGCTGCCGTGACGTGTTACACACTCTTGCAACGCTATTTGCTGCTCCCACGTGTTAAGGAAACGAGCGCGCTAAGCACGTGCATTGATGCACCTAGCTTGATATTGCAGGTATTTCGCGGTTTTCAATGCACTTGACCGTGTGCAGATATTATGCGACGGAGGCACTCACAACAACAAAGCTATTTCCATGCACAACGCTGCAGACTTTGTCCTCGAGGAAAGTGTAGTACGAAACAATGGCGCGTATGGACCAGTCCCGATTTCATTTTACCTACGTGCATATTTAGTCACTCCAACGTTCATCAAGTATCTCGTTCTATGGTGTGCAACGCTTAGAATAGGGACCTTGTTCCGGTCATCTATTTCGGATTGGTTATAGGGTGACTTGGGACGCTGAATTCGACCGCACCCCTCAGCAAATCGACGCTGCACACTAGTGAAACAGGTTGCGGACTCACTCAAAACCGCTTGCGAAGAAATATCTTATCATCCCACGAATATTCTGAAATCACTCAGTATATGGCCGTCGTTTTCGAGGCAGAGGACCAATGAATAACGAGCCAAAACCCAGCTCTTATCCTGAAGCACTTTTGCGTTACCATACAGGAGCCCGCATCACTGTCGGTCCGCAATCACTCACTCGAAGCATGCCACACGCCGAGACCTCGCTCACCGTAACGGCAGCATTGACGTAACCACGCACTCAGCACTTAACACTTGATGGAGTGGCAAAACGCCTGGCGCGCCACACAGCGACTGGATGGCTTGGCTTGGCTGGCTCGAAAGGGATGATACGAAGATCCCACACGGCGCCGCGTTTTTTTCTGCGCAGAGTCCAGTCGCTCGTTGAGCCCGCTGCCTCAATAAGAAGTGCACACCACGCAGCAGGACTCACACACTCGGTTTCTGAAAGGCGCTCAGAGGTTGTTCGCTCTCAAACGCGCACTGCGCACCACGCGGGATGGCCTCGCCCTGTGCGCGTGTGTACAGAGAAGGCGCATTCGTCGTCTGCGCGGCAAGCAAGGGAGAAAGTGATGCTCTGCGAGTGGCGGGCACGTTGCCAAGGGAGGCCCGGCTTCTGAGCGCCCAACAGATGACTGATTCAGCCCGACGTCGAGCTAGCAAGCCGATTGCATCGCTGTGCCAGCATGGCTGCTGCTGCTGCTTCTGAGGAGGCGTGCATTCATGGCGGCAGTCGGCGCCGCGTGTTGCTGCTCCGGCAGCTGCCGCAGTTGGCGGGACACGGTGCCCCGGCAGCGGCGCGGTCTGCCCTCAAGCACCTGAAGCGCATCCAGACCGTGGCCAAAGGTCGTTGCCAGCTTACTCGGTGTGTGTGTGTGTGTGTGTGTGTGTGTGTGTGTGTGTGTGTGTGTGTGTGTGTGTGTGTGTGTGTGTGTGTGTGTGTGTGTGTGTGTGTGTGTGTGTGTGTGTGTGTGTGTGTGTGTGTGTGTGTGTGAGTGTGTACGTGCGCGCGCGATGCGTACGGAGGTGCCGACAAAACAAGTAAAATTAATCGCGTCGAGTCCTTTTCTTAGCCTTATATAATCACGTCTGCGGGCGTCCTGCGAGCAGTGGCATCATTAACCGAATGAGACGTTTCAAATAACCTGCACGGTATCCTGGAGCAGCCGTCTGGCGCGAGACTTTCGCCACGTGTGTTATAAATTACCCAGAGTGTAACGGGTTTAGGAAAGCACCATGGGTGTGCCAAACCGGAAACTGAACAGTGAACGGCTACTGATCCGGAGTTC
This sequence comes from Amblyomma americanum, assembly GCF_052857255.1. NCBI lineage: Eukaryota > Metazoa > Arthropoda > Arachnida > Ixodida > Ixodidae > Amblyomma > Amblyomma americanum. The sequence continues at coordinate 32,524,049 of NC_135503.1, read as the reverse complement.
CCGGGTTCGAACCCAACCGCGGCGGCTGCGTTTCGATGGAGGCGAAAGGCTAAGGCGCCCGTGTGCTGTGCGATGTCAGTGCACGTTAAAGATCCCCAGGTGGTCGAAATTATGCCGGAGCCCTCCACTACGGCACATCTTTCTTCCTTTCTTCTTTCACGCCCTCCTTTATCCCTTCCCTTACGGCGCGGTTCAGGTCTCCAACGATATATGAGACAGATACTGCGCCATTTCCTTTCCCCAAAAAACCAATTAGCAATTACCAACACTGAACGACTATAACAGTTCAGGGAAGCATACCCTTTTATTCCTTAGCTTGGACATAACTGCAGCGCAAAAAAAAAAATCGACAATCACATAGGGAAGAAAATACTCAAGACAGGACACGGACATAAGTGTTCTCTTCTCTATGTGATTACCTTTTTTTTTTGCACTGCATTTATGTCCAAGCTAAGCAACCAACTTGCCCAAAAGCTCGTTTTACTAACACCTTTTATCCCGTTAATGTTTTGTCTTTGGCCACGAATTTCGTGAGTGAAAAGTTTTACTTCAATGTTCTCTATCCTCGCCTGATCTGTGTTCGCCACATAAGCGGACAGCTCTTAACGGCAGCCTATATGATGTTCAACTCACATTCGCCGCAGCATCCTAATGAGACGTGCACGGCTGTATCCTTCCTTTAAAGCCTCCACTACGGCACATCTTTCTTCCTTTCTTCTTTCACGCCCTCCTTTATCCCTTCCCTTACGGCGCGGTTCAGGTGTCCAACGATATATGAGACAGATACTGTGCCATTTCCTTTCCCCAAAAAACCAATTAGCAATTACCAACACTGAACGACTATAACAGTTCAGGGAAGCATACCCTTTTATTCCTTAGCTTGGACATAACTGCAGCGCAAAAAAAAATCGACAATCACATAGGGAAGAAAATACTCAAGACAGGACACGGACATAAGTGTTCTCTTCTCTATGTGATTACCTTTTTTTTGCACTGCATTTATGTCCAAGCTAAGCAACCAACTTGCCCAAAAGCTCGTTTTACTAACACCTTTTATCCCGTTAATGTTTTGTCTTTGGCCACGAATTTCGTGAGTGAAAAGTTTTACTTCAATGTTCTCTATCCTCGCCTGATCTGTGTTCGCCACATAAGCGGACAGCTCTTAACGGCAGCCTATATGATGTTCAACTCACATTCGCCGCAGCATCCTAATGAGACGTGCACGGCTGTATCCTTCCTTTAAAGCCAACGTAACTACATCAAATACATCTTTTTCTTTCTCAACTGATCCTATCCTCTTCCATCTTTAATGTTTTCGTTCGAAATGACTGCTTCGCTCACAGTTTACTCTGAGCTTGAAATAGTGTGCTGTTGACAGGGTTTAGTATTCGACGAGTTTAAGGGGCCAAATATGGAAAGCTAGTAGTTAAAGCATGCGAAGTCACTTCTGCACTGGTATTTGATGTGGTGGCGTAATGGCCTAATAAAGACGCGTCGGCGTTCAGGCTTCTTCGCAGTGCACAGCGATGGGCAGAGGCCGCAATGATGACGTCACGTTAGGGGGCGCTACGTTTCCAGTCAACGAACGGTTGTTTCAAGGAAGAAAACCAACCCCACAGAATTTGAAGCCCACGAAGCATTGTTTGGTGGCATCGGACGAAGTACGGCAGCTTGTGGGTGAAGGCGGCGGACACCTGAAATTTCGGCAACAATGACAAAATCACGAGTTTCCGCGCACTTCTCTCACGCAGTGAGGAGAAGCCTGAACAACGACGTACTTTTAATTGGCGATTACGTCACCGTTTTATATTCTAGCGCAAAACTACTTGGCATGCTTCACATAGAAGCTTCATATATTCGAATTGGTGAATAAACTCGAATTCTAAAAACCATATCAGCCTCCCTTTAAGGAGAGCCTCCGTTTACTCCGTTTAGTTTACTTCTATACTAAAGAAAAGGTAAGTTATAAAAAGTTGCAGTGAAACGGCTGGCTACGAAAAAAAAAATCCAAGGCTGACAACTATCAGGATATAAATACACAATAATTGTGGTCATGACGGTCGCACTTACTCCTCAGGATATTTCTGCATCCTTCCCAACGTTAGCAAAGCGTTAAATTTAGCTCTAGTGCAATATTCAAGGCACATCCTTCGAATACTGCTGCGCATAAAATGACGCTTAATACGTGGCGTCGTTGCTTTCACCAAGATGACGCCATCTTGGCATCCTTTCATCACTGATCACACTGCGCTCACACAGAGCCAGCTGAGAGGCTATCTACTCTCCGAACGATTCTCCCATGTGTGCGGGCTCTGCGTGGCATACGCTTCAAACGCTATACAGGCCCGAATGCCGTGTTTATCGGCGCGAAAACACAACTGTGGGTGCCCTGAATGACACCCCTCGACGTTGCGCTGGTCCCACGCCAACCGAGCGAAGCGGTCGTTCTGGGGTCACGGAGGCGGGCGGTTGCGGGTTTGAACCCAAGATTCCGGCCCGCAGCTCATTAGCCGCTCAACCCCCGTGTGGAGGGCGCCACGAGCTATACACGCGCACAACCACGATTCACGCTGCCTGAACTCATTATACTGTCATATAGAGGGACACACAGCGACCTCTCGTCTCCACGTCCGGGGTCCGCCCGGACCACGAGAGTTCGCACAGAGCGTCGGGTAGGACTCAATCCTGCTCACATGAAAGCCAGAATTTCAAAGCCGCGTACAGTGAGACGGCAGAATAGCATTTAGCGAGAGAGGCCACAGCGACAATTGAAAAGTCGGGAAGTGGGTGAAAAGGGGGGGGGGGGGGGCAGCTCGCGTTGCTCGACCCCGAATCGCGCGGTTTTTGATATAGGAGGGGGAACACTTCATGAGCGAGTGTGCGAAATCCGCCGCTTTAATAGCCGCTCCATTAGCTCTGCGGCGTCCTTAATTCCTCGTTAATCAAAGGCGCACGGTTTAGCTCTTTCCCAGCGGAAAGAAATGACTAAACCCTTCCTCTGTAGTTTAGCCACTTCTACGGCACTTGTCGCATTTTTAATTAATGGCGGTTCATACAGTATGATCTGAAGTCCGAATGATGAAGAGAACTGAGACATAAACATCGACATATTCCGTGTGCGTGCAATTTGTTTAGTTGTCAACATTTTCTTTTACTTTTTTGCGGTAGTCTCCGAGCCACGGTGCTATGAGCTTTATCTGTTCAGATCAGAATTTATCAGGCTGTCCTCTAGAACCGCTTTTCGTTCCAACATGCTCTCTCGTTTTCAGCCGATCGTCACAAATTCTAGAAACGTTCACTAGAAAAATAATGCAGTTCTGCAGCTACTGGAGCACAAAGCTTAAACATTAGCTCTGATCGATGTAACTGGCCTGTGGCTAGTCTAGTCTAAAAACACTTGAATAAAAAGTTAACGCTAATTGTGCCCTGTAACTGAATGCCAGTTGTTACGATGTCAGGAATAAACACACATCACAATTATTTACAATCCTGATAGTTTATTATTGCGCTTAAGCAACGAACTGTCAGCAGTTTGCCAATGGGGCCGCATTCGTTTTAACACCGTCGACTGTGCTCAAAATCCCCCAAGGCCACAGGAGGGGTTGCAAGTCGAGACCAGTGACCGGCCAGTTAAGTCAACTGCCTGCAGTACTCCATTAAACCCAATCTGATCGTACATCCCTGCCCCAACGAGCGCGGGCTGGTGTTGGTACAAGCACCCAAGTATCCTCGCCTCCAGCGCCGGATCACGCACATAGGAAAGGAAGCTTATGGGGAAAATACACATACAAAAAAAACTGCACACACAGAAAAAAAAAAACGCATACAGGAAATAACGCAAAGCTGTCTTCTCTGCACAGCACCAACGCACCGCAGAGGAGCGACGCACCCACTCGTTCCTCCACTGATAGAGGGTGAGCACGCTGCAACGCTCCCCTACGAAATCGCCCTCCATCGGCGTATCCTCCCCGCATCGTGCCGAGAATCGCCCGCTATCGGCGAACTGCATCACAAAGGACTCTCTCTCCTCCTACCCACCTCTCCTTTCCACCCATCCCAGCGACCGAGGTGCGCGGGCGCGCCGTCCCGTAATCCGGCCCGACGCCCGAACCGCACGGGGCTCGGGCGTCGGGCGCGCGCGCACGCGTCTTTCAACTGAACAGTGCGAGCGTGTGCCTTTGGTGGGCCTGCGACTTCCTGGCCGCCGAAAAACGCCGCGAAAGGCGCGATCACCGCCGCGTTGTCGCCGCTTTTTTGTCATGCAGCGCGCGCCTCGTCCGTACGTCGGTCTTCGGAAGGTAGGGGTAGAGAAAGGAACTGGGGGAAGGGGGGCGCCCGTGCTCGCGTTATTGTGTTATTGTGTGCGCATGGTATCGCGGTGGAGGCGGCGACGTCGGCGGCCGCCGGAGTATAAAACAGAGGAACGGGCCGCGCCACGAGGCAATCAGAAAAACTGCGCGGTCTCGCCGCGTTAGGCACGCGGCTTAGGTTAGGGAAATTTGGCGGCTGAAAGGACAGGAAAGCAGGGCGGGGGGGGGGGGGGGGGGGGGGGTAAGCATGGGACGGGTTCTATAGCTGACTGCACCATCACCGCTGCCATCGCGCGAAGGAAGCTCGGGAAACGGGCCTGCGCGGTCGGTCGGCCGGAAAAAAAGGGAAACTATGGGGGGAGTAGGGATGGGTATGGCGCGTGTGCCCCTCTACGCGTATAAAAACCGAAATATACATATACGTGCGCACGCAGGCACCGTTTCCTACGTATCCCAAGGCCTTGCTCTGTAGTTAAGCGCCGAAAAAAGAGCAATGAAGCCAGGTCGGCAGGCAATGCAGTGCGAATCACTTGTACCAGGTCGCGGCTTGGAATCGGGATGGTTTTTCCCTTCGTCCGAATTCGGGAGCCCGGCGGTGGGCGCGTGGCTGCAGGTCGCTCCCTGACGCCCGTATATGGATGTAGTCTACGCGGACTCGTTGATTTTCCCCGCCGCCTTTTATTTGAGGTGCGACGCGGACCTTACAGCTATAGCCGGCGTGGGAAACGGGGGAAGCTCTTTCCCTACGCGGGAAGAAAAGGGAGTGTGGCGATATATGAAACGCCGATCATGCGTGTACGCAGTTACGGTGGCTAGACGTGGCGCCGGTGCCATTCCCCACGGCTCGTGGAGGCGCGTCGACCGGCCGGCTTATGAGCCCGAGTAGGGAGGTACACAAAATTAGACGCGCTTAACGCGTTTCGCGGCGCGATGTGACTTCTCCTCGCGCGCTGTGGGCACGGGACTGACTCGGTCAACGTGGGAGGTCCGTCACGCAGTCGCGGTTCTTTAGCAGCGTTTTATAGGCTCTGTGAGAAAGGAGGTTCGGTTTGCGGAAAGGACATGGGTTGATGGGCTGTTTGTTCAACAGATCGTCACGCTTTCGCTTGAAGGCAGCGATTTGTTACGGCTGCGCCAGTCACGTGTGAAGAAGTCTCCGGTGGATTTTCTCACCGTTTTCATCTTAGGGCGGGTCAAGATTAAAAAGGCAACGAATTAGTATTTTCTGCAGAAAATATTGTCCTTTTAGTTTAGTAGTACCTTAAGACAAATCATCAAGAAGAGGAAAAAGAAAGCTCCGATAGTCGACCTTATGAGGACCCTATGTATCAGTGTTTTCATCCTGTAGCTTTTATCCTCGATGTAGTTGTAATGTTTGTTTTGTGCAGAGATAAAATCAGGTGATCTGTTCGTCACAGCCAGCCGAATATGTCCGAAGGCATCAGTGCAGGGATAGATTTATAGTTTTTTGAAGCATGCATGAAGAGATTTATTGTTTTTTTTTGTTTTGGCAGTGAGCTTTGAAAACGAGAACGCGAATTTCATTTGCTAATTTATAAGGCAGAATGTTGCACAGCGCAAGTTATTGGACACGTTTCACAGTCACCACGGAGCACAACGAATAATTAAATTATGAAGGAAAGGCCTAGACTTCGAAGTTAGAACGATTATATATGACGAACAGAGACGACCCGGGTGTAGATTAGAGACAATTGTGTTTCATGTAATTTATTAAATTTGAGCGAAGTTCTGCTTCCAGGAACGTCTGTAGTTGAACCTGCCGTCCGTAACAGACGCATTTTTTTTTCTGTTTTGAACGCATGTCCGCGAAGTTAGTTGTCCGCTATACATGCCCACACTGCGAAGCGATACCTGAAGTGTTGATGTCAGTTAACTTGCAGACGAACGAAAGCAAATTTAACTCATTGCATAAATGCTGCGCAATAAGCCCCACAGATCACTATTCTACATTTTATATCAGCTTTATAGAGTCTATTTTTCCATACATGACGCGGAAATGAAGATATCTGGCGACGCTAACGACCACCACGTAAAATAGTACTGCTATGTGTAGTAGTATCTTGAACGTCAATGGTTACATTGTCAGTGAAGTGCTTGCATTTTTAACCATTGTGCTTGGCATCAGCATGGCCTTGTTCTCGAAATATTCTTTCTCAAACATTCTTATTGTACTTTTACTTAAATTTCTGAGTTATAAAAGCTGTTCTTTTTTCTAATGAAAAATAAATTGCGGTTTCACTTTTATTAAGTAGCCAAATGGACGTCGCTCGTGCTAGAAAAGTAGCGCTAGAAGTGACGAGTAACCTGTGGTCGCGAAAACGGATGGAAACTGGGATATTGAATTTAAAATGCCCTTATGAAATGTTTTGGACGCATAAAAAAATCTTTATTGCCCACATGACACTTTATTCAGTGGTTAGTTACACTGTTTCCCAGTGCACGGAAAGCCCTGCAACACGTTTTCCGAGGTTCCCAGTGCCACTGAGCGCTGCAAGCTACGCCCGGCCCCGCAGCCGCGGCGCCAACGGAGCCGCAGCCGGGGAGCAGCTGAGGCGCGCTTATCAGCCCGCCTATCGGTCCCCGTGTGTCTCGCGGTTGCTCGCCCTTATCCCGAAACATGTAGGGCGGTGCCCTCGCCTGCCGCCAGACGTCAGCACTGGCGCGTCAGTCAGTGCGTTTGTACACGCAGGCCCCGGCAGGCTTGTAGGGGCCTTTCTTTACCTCAATCTTTCTCTTGTACGGATTTGTTAGCGTTCTAACTAGTGATAAGAGCGTGCTTAGTTCTTAACTGGCTCTTTGCGGGGTTTATGACTTTCCAGATTTTTGTGTTAACCTCGAGGCATAGAATGGAGCTGCAGTCCCTAATTGGGCTTCAAACTTCTGGGGACCGGCGGACCAGCATTATACTTATGTATAGAATTTTCGGTTGCATGCTTGTGAGCCATCAGGATATAGTATAGTTTTCTCTATTTCAGTTTTCGTAAAATATGAAAACATGCCTCGGTTTATTTAGGAATTTGTATTCACGTATATGGTTATTGAGTGAATCACAGATATCAAATAGTCAATGGTTTTTTTGGACAACGAACGCAGCTTGCATGTCGAAGTAGTTTCTTTAATACTTGGCGCACTCACCCGGCCGAAAAGATCGCCATTTGATCTTCCTTGACTTTCCGTTGACATTTGAAACTCCGAACTACCGTTACATACTCCTGTTATCTACGCGTTCCTAATTACCCGTACGCAATTTCTGCCGTACGTGTCTGATGAAGGCCACGACAGAGGGAGAGGCATCAGCTACGGGTTCCTTCCTTGCTCGTATTTTTCCCTTCGCGAGGCCGTTGCGAGACGAATTCGCTTGTCAGCGGTAGCCGACGGCGGGGCTCGGAATCTCCTACAAATCTCCCCGCGCGGCGCCGCGGAGTCTTCCTCTCGGGTGATGCCCCCCATGGGAACGCCAGGAGCGCAGTCATTCACTTCCCGTTCACCAGGAGCGCCGTACACTAGTCAGAAGAAGCTTGCTCCGGAAAGCCACACACCGTTATAAGCACACAACAAGAAAACAGGACATTCGTCGATTAGGGCGGAGAGAAAGACAGAGAGAGCGAGCAGAAAAGAAATATGTGCTCCCGGATTCCCATAACGTATCGCCGACAGACAGAACAGACGGACGGAGCGGCGTAACGCAGTCGTAGTGGAGACGCAGTTGGTGAAGAAAACATGCGCGGAGGGAGAGCAGGGCAGCTGACGTAAGCACCACCACCGCTGAGGCTGAGCTTGGAGCACGTGCACGGTGCCCGCGTACGCGACCGCTTATCAGTCGCCGGTATCGGTGGTCGCGCGGCGCGCATTCTGTGCGAGTGTGTCCGCGGCACGGACCCAAGGCGCGTGCGGTGCGGGTCGCCGCGGCGACGCCAAGTCTCGCCGCCTCGTCGCCCCGCCTCGGCGACAACGCGCGGGTTGCCCGTCTTTTGAGGTCCACCCGACTTCCGGCACCGGCGAAGACGGCTGGCCCTCGGGGGTCCGGCCTCGACACTCGATCCTCCTGTTTTCTGCGCCGCGATGCGACGGGGGAAGCCTTCCTGTCAGCCAGCCCGTCGCCGCCGCGTGCGATCTCCTGTCCACCGCTCTCTGCCTTTGCTCTGTAGCGCACTTCTTAGCGCCACCGATGAGTGCGTGCGTGCGTGGTTTGAGATTAACCTTCCGTTTCCTGTGATGAACAGGAACGGCCTGTTTAACCAAACAAGTTCCCATTGAAGTGAGTGGGCAATTGGTTAAATGGGAGAAATTTTGGTTTCGCACGTGATGCCTTCACCTTAGAGCGCTGAGTAGCGTCCTTAATTGAATGGTTTGTCGTGCACATAGCGCCTAGGGTAACTTCGCTGACATGGTGTGGCTACGCACGAAGGACACTGTAGTAGAGGGCCCCGTATTAATTTGGGCCGCCTGGGATTCTAATGGCCACTGACATCGCACAAAACACGCCCGTTTTTTGCGTTTCGCTTACATCGATCGTGGGACGTTGGACTCGGTAGCCGAACGCTATAGCCACTGCGCCATCGTGGAAGATACGATCACTTTGTTCCCGTGTTTTAGGGAATGCTTGAAAAAAAAAAGGAGTGGAATTGGGTGCGCCTGCAATATTACTCCTTTATCTGAAGTCCTTTGTCAACTGGAGGAGATTCTCAAACCACAGTACTAGTGTCTTTCCTTGTTGGGGCTGATGGGTCGGGTCTCATCCCGTCACCTGCCAGCCGTGCTGATCAGCTAATTTGGTGGAGCGACTGCCCAAAGTGGCGGTGGTGCCCGGTGCGAGCGCCGGACAAGGAAAAGTTTGTCTCCAACTTTGAAGGTTCTGAGAAAGCTGAAGGAGATGCTCATAGTAGTCAACCAACGCAGAGCTGTTGGTAAGAACAATAGGCGAAATGTTTGAAGAGAACCTGAGGGATTGCGCGAAACAAGCCAACGGGGGCGTTTGGACCAGACTCCCTCGCGTGCAAGATCTGCTTCATTCAGAATATCGCGCAGCGGTGTGTCTTTTACTTGAACGCTTGGCAACAAGACGGGCGTGAAGCGCAATCCGGTGAGCGTTTATTTTCGCAAGTGTTAAAGTATACGGCAGAGCCATATCTGACAGGATAATCTGACAGTCGTATACGATAGTAGCGGGTCTTCTTGGCTACTATCATCGCTTTCAGCAGAGCACGGCGTGAGACCCCTGTCACATCTCGCTCGATAGCGAATGGAACGCTTTAATGTCGGAGAGGAGAAAATGCAATGCATTTGTATGTTCCGTTCTAACTTCTGACTCAAGGTTTCATATTCTAAACTGCGTATTTAGACAGATTTCGGATTCTGTCACCAGACCTGTGAAAAATAAAAGAGGAACTGTAACAGAGAGCAAGGAACAGTGAAAAAAATTCAAAACCCCTCCGCTTTCGCCCTCACGGCTCTTCATCCCAATACAAGCACGGAATACTTTACACGCTGCATGAACAAGGCATATAGTTCGCAGTGTCACCCACAAAGCGATTTCGATCCAGGCACGCGACATTGTTTGCCTAAGGCCCCTCGCGGGTCCTGCCCCTCTGCCTCAAGCAGCCATGCCGCTGAGTAAACTACAGGTCGGGGAGAGGAGAACGCATATAAGCGGGGGCCACTAATCGTAATGCTTGCCGCTTTTCAGCGCGTTTAACAACGAGCAGCTTAAGAGGATCCTGGCCGGAAATCTCCCCCACCTAACCCGCCGCCGCGCATCACTGCTTTTTCCGTCGCAAGGTGGCGCACGCAGCGGCGTGCCCTTAATCCGTGCCACGCGGTGTGAACGCCTACACTCGAGTGTCCCACAGCGGGAGGGGTGGTGATGCTGCCCGCTGGGACACCACTCGATTCACGGGGACACCCAGGGCGCATCCCTGCGTCGGACCGACACGTCGAAGCACCGTCTTTTTTTTTTTTTTTTTGCACGTCATAACCGTCCTCAGTCGAGACGCGTATGCATTCGAGTGCGCCTTTATTTTTTCGTTTATGTGAACATTGAGCATGTGTCTGAAACAAGCGGTGAATTTTTAGGGGAACCTCTGGGAACGTGAGGGCGTTTTTTGTCACACGATCGCCGGTGGCAGGCAAGCGTCCGCAGCGAATCAAAGGTTAAATCGATAACGTGCGTTTATCTTTTTTTTCTTTTCGTTTATTCTTTGAATGTCTCACTGGCACACAAAACGCTTGCACGTATCTCGAAAGGATTAACGTTCCATCCAATCCAATTTCTCTACGATGCGTATGAATACGGATAGATTCTTTTTGTTTTGTTTTGTTTTGGTACTGCGAGATTCTGAGACTGCGCGTTGTTCTTATTAGCTATTACTGCTGTTAGTAGGCTGAAAAATCCCGGTAACAAAAAGCTAGCTAAGGCTTCGATGTTGCTGAAAAGCTACGACAGATCTGCTAAACGTTATTATTATTATTATTATTATTATTATTATTATTATTATTATTATTATTATTATTATTATTATTATTATTATTATTATTATTATTATTATTATTATTTGTGAACAGGCTGGAAATACGCTCACGCACTGTTCTTAACTGATCACGACAGTATGGGCATTACTCGGAGTGAGGTATGTCGATGCTGTCATGATGCACGCACGCATTTTCTCGCGTAGAGAAAATGCATATGACCGTGTTCTGCAAAAACTATCATGCTCTGGTATAGAAGGTCATTGTGACATTCGGAAGAACTATGATTCGTGGGGCTATCATTTTGCGCCGATGAAGAGTGACAAGTTGTTGCACTCGTCGAGACACTTGGTTTTCATTTGACGGTCTACCGGGCGAGCTTTGTTAACCCGAAGAGGTTTTATTTTAGAAACAGTGAGAGATATCTCAATGTGGTCTCTGCTAGTGCATTTTATAGCAAGGCGGATATTGCGAACACCGTAATACTCAACGAAAAGGCGATCAATCAACTAAAGTTAACTTACCGAAGTTTCAATTGTTGGTTTGAAGTTTGAAGTTTATTTTCATTTCAATAAGAAAGGAGGGACCCGAGACAAGAAGTGAACGTTAATTCACTTGACGGCGCTCGGGCCCCATTACATGGCAAAGCAGCGAGGTGTCGGTAGTAACATTTCGTGCACTTACAATTCAGGCAGTACATCCCAGTACATTGACAGACATTTTAGCTCTTACTACGACTAGTTTAGTCCTTTTGTTGTTAAAGGTAAAGGCACAATATGAATGACAAACATGATCAGCGAATAACAGCAATTGTACAAAGCAACAAACCCTAAAAAAATCCAAAAGACACAAGAGAAACACATTGCATGAAATCCAGAAAAATTACATGTGCGAGAGAAAGAATGATTGTATTGTTTTCTTATTTGCATTTTAAATATTAACTTTATTTTGGCGAAAATAGTTTCTAGGGCGCAAGGTTATATTTAAAAAAAAATGGAGGGCTTCAATACAGAAGGCGAGCCCAGTTTATTAACTAAAATTACCTTACCAAAGTTTTAATTGTTGGTTTTAGGACGCAAGATTATATTAAGAAATTGAAGGCGTCAGCATAGAAAGCGAGCCCAGTTTATAAATTTTCTGAGTGGGAATTCTGGTTGGGAATAACTAAGATGAAAAATTCGCCTTTTAGACAGGTTGATAAGTTGTCTTATCCGTGTTGCACATTAATAAAATGGGGCCGCTCACATTCTTAATGCAGTAAATAAAAATGCAGCTTATGTATTTCATAATGTAGAACGAGGCAAACTGATTTCGGCGGTGATATAGCACGCGCAGCAACGCCATTTTAAAGATGTGTAAACCGTAAAAATCAGCGGAACAAGGTTTTAAAAGCGTATCAGTATTTCGACCGAATATAAGCCGATTTAGACCATTTAAAAGCCGGGCTGCCCTTCGATGTGGACAGATTCGATCTCGCAATATAATATATTGCCTTAAAAAAGAAAATAGTTGTTTAGTTAATTTTAGGTAATTGCCAACTTTCAGTTGAGTTGAGTAATAAAATATTTCCCTTAGTTAAAGCAAAATTACGAAGTTTATTAATTATTTTAGTTAATTATCGCCTTTTAGTTCAGCTTTATCACGTACTAAATTTCCGAATTGCTGTACAATCCACGTACATATACCACATTGACATACCTTTCATGCCTCTTAAAATGGAAATCCAAAGGTAAAAGAAATAGCTCTGTATTACCGGGTTGTGAACGATGAGTAGAAAAAGGTTGTTTTTTCTTTAGAATGAGGGCAATGTATTTATTGAGCATTCAGTAGGATAAATATATACACATAATCCAGTCCGCATGAGCCATGTGGCTTGTGTGCTTGTAGGCAAAACACGGACAGTATTTCTGGTCTATCTCTATTTTTCTTGTTGCGCTCTCTAAGCAATGTAAATTGAGATCAGCACCTGAGGCTTAAATAGTCAGAGGAGTGTAGTATGTAGCTTCTCAGTAGTCGAGCCTATGTTTTTGCCAGCGTAGTTCTAAACGGTTTGTTAAAATAACACGCAGATCATGATCATCTCCTTCAGCTAGGAACACTTTTCTGCTGCTTTTATTTATGTAGCGTCGTCTTAAACGTTCACGCTCAAGATTTTTCAACATCGCGTAATGCACATTCCTAGGAAAGCCAGTGAATTTTCACTCACTCTGGAACAATCATGAGCGGAACGCCATTGTTTGCCGAGGTACTTGACTAAGTGTTATTGCTAAAGCGCTTTTTAATTGCGTGCGCGAGAAGGAACAGACAGGAAGACAAAAAAAAATGCAAGAGCGAGGAGTGTCAATGTGAAAGGTGTTATTACTTGAAACGTATTGTCAAAACTTCCACAGGAAGTTTTAGAAGGACACCCACCGTCTTTGAGCTCCGCTTCCCTCTTTGTCGCTAAAAGGGAAATGATGGCATTATTGTCCCTATGCAGATGGTGGCGACACACTTCATGGGTTGCCGAAGAACGCAATAGAGGAAAAAAAAGAAAAGTAATTAACACAGCAAAGTGACGATGCCGAACAAAGAAATAACAACGAAGGCCCTCGCGTGTCTAAAACCCCCTAATTCCCCCATCCGCCCAACTGGGAGAGATGAGGTAGGAAATAAAAATAGCTCATGTTTGGCATGGTACTGGCCTGCGGAACCCAGACAGAACACCTAAATAATGGTCTGGGCATAACACCATTTGTAGTCATTTATGGTTGCCATGACCAGAAGTAAAAGCTTGTATTCCACATGTGCCTTCAACATTTTCCCGTTTGCAGCAGCGATATGCAAACGTACGCCCCTTCAAGAGTCGTATTCACAAACGGCTGAACCTCCCTTTACGGAGCCATAACCGGGGGCAGAACCGTGATCGCACGAGGCCAAGTGCGCGGAATCACGGACCGTCCCAGCGTGCATTCACGTCGAGTTATACACACGCCCGAGCAGAAATTGGCCGCTGGTCTGGCGTAAATCGACACTTCGGCGCCCGCCGGGATTCAGACAGCCCCAACCTCACGGTCCCCTATACCTTCCCCCAAAGTCCCTACTCCCCCTGGGGACGCCCGCTCAAACGGCGGGGTGACGTTGCGGCCGTGGGTCGCCGCGTCTCCATTGTGTCTCGGGTGGAAATGAACCGCGAGCGATCCGCTCGTCACCTCCCCTCCCTTCCCCCACATCGTATAAATACAGTGTATACATTCGCATCACCCACCGGCTCTCCCTATTCTCCCCTCTTGACGTCATATCGCGAAGTTTGACTGTACACCAGGCAGCTTTGGCAACGTGCTTGCGTTCCTCCTTACGTGGCTCTGCTGAGCTGCTGGGCTTGGTGCTTGGCTTGGCTACAGGGAGCGGTGGGGTGGTCGATCGCCTCCGGGGCAGAGCTGGCGCACCCCGAACGCGTTTCCCTGCGAGCGCGGGCGCGCGTCAGCGGGTCGCGTGCAGTCATTTAGGGACGTCTCCTCGGGATAGCCCCGAACGAACAACGGCGAAAAGCGTCTGCCGGGGCCCCGACGCGCCACGTGGCTGCAGCGGCGCGTGCGTGCAGTCGGCGACCCGCCACCGCCTTTGGCCGGCTTCTCCCCTTATCGGGTTCCGACAGCCAGCCATGGCGATTCACGCGTCTTCGATTCCCGGGCCCCCTTTCCCTTCGCCACCCCCGGCACCGAACGCTCGACTCCTGTCCGCATTTCCTGGTCCGCGCCTCTCCCGTTAACCGCCCTCTTCCGTTATTCCCGGGCGTTTCCTGTTATGGGTGGCGAAGGATGCATTTCGGAGTCCGCTTAGCTCGGCACACGGAAAGGTTGACGTCATTGGAAGGGATGTGGCGACTGAGTAGTTGCTCGAAAGGACCTCGACTTCGGAAGACTCGAGAGAATGAGAGGCTTTTTTTTTTTAAGCGATATCTGTACGAGAGACTCTCCGGCCAAAGCAGCTTCGCAGTCTGCGTAGGCATCGAAGTCGAATTATGTCGTGAGCGGAAAGTGCCACGCTCATTATTTGTTGCACGAGGACAATGCTGACAAGCTTGGCCTGGCCCATGCAATGCACATGAGCCGGGAGCCTATACGTGGGCTGCGTAGGCTGCGTCAAGAATGCACCACCTGTGTACCCTTGGTGCTGGTGTGAGTTGGGAGATGACGTGCTAATGGTGATGGGGAGCTGTACGGCCGTGGCTCTCACGTCGCCGCGCTGGAGGAGGCCGGAAAGTCTTTTATTTTTTTTTCTGGGGGATATACAGGGTGTTTTATCTTACTCAATACAGATTATAGCTACATCAAATGGATTAAAAAGCTATTTAGAACGAGTTAGCTAAGCAAGCAATGCATATTCACATGTACGTAGCTTACGAGGGGCACGCATTGCCAGATAACCGAAGTTACCCAACTTCAATGCCGCTGCTTTTCACGTGTTAGTGCGTTTTTGTAAATAAATAAATGAATAAATAAATAAATAAACTTGCATGAAACAAACCTTAGGTATACTCGTGTTTGACGAAGCTATGGAATGAACTAGATTACAAGAAGAAAAAGATTACGCGTCTTTTATCCACATGACGCGCCGACACGTGACATCAAACTAAGTACCTCGTCTCCCTGAAATAAGCTGTAGAGAGAAACGATGCTTATACACCATACGCATGGCTTTAAGGCGCAGAGGCTAACTG
Source organism: Amblyomma americanum (assembly GCF_052857255.1). Lineage (NCBI taxonomy): Eukaryota > Metazoa > Arthropoda > Arachnida > Ixodida > Ixodidae > Amblyomma > Amblyomma americanum. The sequence goes on along the minus strand of NC_135503.1, from coordinate 32,508,551 downwards.
CTGGAGACAAATTCTTGTAACCCAGAGAAGATAGGGTTTTTTGGAGCAACCTGTGACACTGTGTCTCTGAGATAACTTGCCTCCATCAAAGCTTGCGCCCGCCCTCCTTGGAGAAATTACTGCACAGATTATTAAATTATTATTCCAAAAATTAAATTTATCACCGCGTGAAAGATAGTATGTGGCTCGGCCATCATTAAAAAGGAAATCTATCTCTGAATGCTCGGACCTGATCCATGTCACCTCGAAAATGTATGGGAGCAAGGTGAGGAAAGAAAAAAAGTGAAAAAATCATTTTCTCTCCTAATAAATACATGATTAGCAAAAAAAAAAACTGCCTACTATAGCAAAAACTATACTATAGTAATAAGGTTCGACTTCTGAAGAAGAGCGTTCTGCAATGTAGAACAACATGTGAAAATATATATTGGCAAATTGACTTATCGTGCAGAAAGGATGTAATTGAAACACTGCGAAGAACGCTGAACAACGGCTTCTTAAACGAGGCTACAACAACCATAACTATTTCATTTATTCATGCATGCAGTGTAACCAAATTTGGCACAAATATGGAACTTCTGCTGCTAATTTCAGATCAGCATTACATTTTTAGCTTGCTGGCACAATTGTCGAGTAATTGCAATTAACACCATAGTAATGTCATCCCTGGGGAGTTAAATAATTGAGGAGAAAATGCGCAAATTTTTTCAGACAGCATGTTCACAAAGTCCGGTTCTGTGCAATGAAACTATTTGATTCTTTTTATAGGTACCCACTTCTCATGAAAATAAAAGTTCCAGCATACGTATCTATATATAAACACAATTCTTATAAAAGTAACTTTCAAAAACATTGCACGGGTACACACGAACGAAGAACAGAATCATTCTACATTAATTCGTTACGAAATGCCAAAGGGATTAGTGATAGCAATCGAAGAAAAAAAGTGGAAGTTCAGAAAATCAACCTTAGAGTTACTTGCCTCGTCTGCCTCGTATGCTTTTGATTTCGGTCAAAGAAATGTGGTATTACAAGTTTACAACCGACGGAAGCTTTGATGCTATAATCTCTCCTTTCCATTGCGATACTATGATGGCGGTGTCCCTTCGCCGGAAACCCGTGGCAATCGCGATGCGCCCGGACCATCAGAAGCGCGATTAGCACAAAATTTTCGATGACAACACATAAAAAAAGCTTAATTCTCTAAGTTTACGCAGCTTGTTTCGTTACAACTTTTTGTCACGAGACACATGAAGGCACGGGGGTTACGAAAAAAAAAAAAGATAAATTGTTTCATCCAATTGGGCATTGTATGATCCGTGTCCCCCATTACGTTTTCTCTAACTCCGCAGGAAGCAAGCAATCAGCACTCAAAATCAGCAGACATTGAAGTTAAGAATTCGTCTGTTACCTTGATGCAGACCGTTCATAGGACATATTTGTCCGATATGCAATATTACTTTTTTTTTTCTCACGAAGGAAGATTATGTTTCAGTCGTTTTCACTTAGTATTTCTATTAGGAAGCCTGCGGTACTCATGTGATGTCGGCAAGACATAGATTATATTGTCGTGTGTATTATTGTTCTCCCATGATTTTGCACTTAACGTCATCTTCAACCAGCGGGGTGCCGATAGATGGTGAAGAGGTGGAAGCTCGGCAGAACTCGCTCGTGAGCCCGGCCGCGACCGCTTGGCCTGTCTCTGGCGCCTGCTCCTGTGATCCTGGTCCCCCATTGTGCCTTCGACCCGCGTCGTCTGAACGACCCGTGACAATATTATTTCTTAAATATTAATTGATCTGAGGTCAACGCCATAGTCAAGCATGATATTCCACTGGCCTACTGCACGCATATCAAAATTCTTTTTTTTACTACCTGCGATGCGCTCACTTCCTTCGTTAAGACGCAACACAGCGCCACGAAAATGCTGTCTCTTACCCAGTTTAATGCTAGGTATATTTAACCACTCTGCGTGATTGCCCTAACCATGCAGGTAGCACCTCCTACAGAAACTAAGGCGATTTTTTTGCAGGGCTCAGTGGCTCGTCAGAGGTCACACCTTTAAAGGGGCTCCTACCACATTCACCGAGCATCAGCCCTATTCGCTTTCTGCGAGGATATTCGGCTAAGATTGTTTTTTTTATTCAGCCTAGAGACCATCAAAGCCTTCCCCCCCCCCCCTACCCCCCCAGAAAAAATAACAAATTTGTGCCAAGTTCATACTCGGAAGAAAGCACGCACCCCTGCTTCTTTGTCTTGGAGCTTTCAAGAGCTGTAACGAGCGAAGAGAAGCTATAGATATAACGTGAACGCAAAAATATTACGAATGGCCCCAAACTTAAGCGTCGGCAGCAAAAAAAAAAGAAAGATTGCAAAGGATAAGAATGGACAAGCGAGACTGGAGGAGGCGATATAAGAGCCGGCAGCATCTTTTTTCCACGCTCGCTTGACTTTCCTCCGGGACTTGAGAAAGCGATCAAGAGCGAGGATCCGCGGTTGCATCCTGCCGCCTCTGCACGCAGTTGTCTTTGCTTGTATATTGCAGCGCACCTCGGCGAAGAATCACCGCACATCGCTCGAGAGCTGAGAAGATTCGGCAAACAGGCCCGCCCGCTCGCGCGCCGAAAACGCGAAAAACACCCACGAAAGCAAAGCTTGGGTAAGCAAAAGCAGCGTCTTCACAGCAAGACGTTGATGTTGTAGGAGAAAGCCATAGAGCAGGGAAAGAAAATGGTCGTGACAAGCAGAAACGGCGCGCACAGAAGCAGGCAAACAAGTGAACGCGAGCCCGGGAACGCGAGCGCAAGTCTTATCAGGAGTCTCGCCGTTCTAGAACATTATAGGAGATGTTAAATGAGAGAAAGAAGGAAAAAAAAAAGGGAAGAGAATCAGCAAATGCACCCAGCGCGCGTCAGCCGTTTTGCTCCAAGAAAGCAAGAATCTCGAGTTGAGATTATTATTAGTTTCTGCTCTCTCTCCCTCTCTATACGATGTTGCCGCTGGTGAAGCGGTGAAGGCACTCGTTGCCCTCTTCCTCACCTCCTCACCTCTAACCTCTTCGAGTAGCGGCGTTTTCTTAATATTACCTTTTTATTTCTCTCCACGAATTCCCCCCACCCCCCCTCAACTCCCGTTTTTTTTGCAACCATATTATAATACTTCCCGTTTTTATACCCTCCACCTACGCGAAACTTCGTTTTCATTGGCGTCCATTCTTTTTTTTTTTTATGGTCTCTTCCTCGTTTCTTTGCGGGCAATTTTTCCAAACTTCTTGGGCAATTTTCTCTTCCCTCTTTCGCGATCCTTCCTTTGTGCCTGTATACGTACGAGGGCTGTGCGATTCCTTGCGCAAAGTTGGCCCCATGTTTCCATCGAGGAGTTGGGGAGGACGTCTGCTCGCTCGTCCGCGTATATAACTTGTTTGCGCGGCTCCCACGCCCGTTGCAACACTTCGAAGCACCGAAAAAGAAAGTACAAAAAACAAAGCAATATGGCGACTCGGAGGAGATCGCTCAGAGGTGGGGAAAAAAGGAAAACACAAAAGTAAAGGAGCACAGACGAGCACAACTGTGCTGCTCCAGAGACGTTCGCTGGAGAAGGACGAGAGTCAATCTGCCTGTTTCTAAGTTCTCCCTTTCCGTTATTTAACTTTCCCGCCTCTTTCCCAACCATTCCTAGGCTCTCGATCAATCGCCGGCAAGTAAGGTATAAAAAGTGGCAAGAAGTACAGCGGGGTAGGCAACAAAGTCATCGGCTTCAAAACTGCTCTGGCTTCGTGTTCAAGAAGGCAACAACAATGGCAAAAAGAAAACTGAACTGAGGAAGGAGGTGGGGAAGAAAGGAGGCAGGAAATCGTTGTGAAAAAAAAAGTAACGAGTCCAGCCGGCCTCCCGATTGGCTGCGGAGTTCCTGCTGACGTCACAGCAGACAGCGGTCGATAGCAGCCCGTCATTGGACGTGGCCGTAGCAGTTGCGTCAGCGCCCCCTGGGTCGAAAGGGCGGCGTCGCTGTTGTCATGACAACCAGCGCACTCTCGATCTCTTGCACCTGCGGGGAAAAGGGGAGTTAAACATTAATAACAAATACGCGAAGATGGCCACCGACGGAAAAAAGGACTAAAACTGCAGCATCACCGAGTGCACTTGCACTCGAACAACGTGCACACGTCTTACTAACACGGATAGAGCGAACTATGCGTTCCACGTAAGCCCCAAAATATCGAATTTTTTTATCTCTTCAGTTGTGTATTTATTTTTTTGTTTTATTACAACTTGTCGCAGTGATGGATGAATTGAAATATTGAGTCCTTGAAACAATTTCTCGTTTGCTTGCCGTGCAGTGACCGTATTCATAACTAAAGAGAAACAAATTCGTGCGCGGAATGATTTCAAGTGATTTCCCCTTTATTTAGGCTCCACATACATGAGAGACGAGATCTGTTATGATTACATTCCATATCTTATGAAACGCTCAAGCTTCAGTGCTGCTGCTTCGCTTTGTCTGGTTTTCTAACATAAAGCTAGAAAGTCAGTAAATTTTAACCGTAGTCCGTTACTGTGGGCCGTAAGGATACTAGTCATTGATTTCCATTGTTTTTTTTTTATTTTGAACAAAATGTAGAAGGGCTGGACCGGTAACTGTGAGTTTCAGTTGTAAAATAAAACTATTTAGGATTCCTACTTCTCGCAGAGCCCATATTAGTAGATGTCCGTGCGTATTAATTTTTTCTGGGCACAAATCACGATCACTCGTAGGCATAAACAATTTATGTGCACGAAAGAAATAACTCGCCTACAGCTGGTAGTTTAATGCGCGCCGTGTCAAATTTTCGGTTTTTTGTGCCCTTTACCACTGAACCACCTTAGCAGAGCAAATCAGCAATGCTGGCATAAAGACCTGCTCTACTTAGCTGAAAACTTCACGTTCCTTAAAGTTTCCTTCCACCTTAAAGCGAGATACGTCTCTGTTAAGAACAAGCCAAGAGGGTACTCGAAGAGAGAAAAAAACAACTGCGGGACGTGGCACTGTTTCCAAAACGTAACGCGTTCGAGTACAGCCCTGAAACTGTATTTTTTCAGTACGTGGTCACTCATATCTTATATATTATTCTGTTGAGACACCTCCACTATTTGTCTGATACGGAAGTGTGGAAATGCTCAGCGCTATCGAGTAGGAACATGGTGTGATTGCTGCCCAGCCAATAGCCATGCACAGTTCAATGGTCAGTAAAATGGAACAGATCATTCATGATTTATAAACAGCAGTATCTTGTGATACCAATCCTGCATTCTCTGACCCTCCCTTCTTTTATTTCCCTAGTATTCCTTGCTAAAAGGTACGGGGTACAGCACGGAATTTCTCGATAAACTTTCTATGTATACCTTGTCGTTCTGGTCTCTAGTTGCGGCTCACGAGTTTCCATGATCCGTATGACTTATTTATTTGCTTGTTTAATATTGGAACCCTATGGCATTTTCTAAATTGGCTTCCTCTAAACGCTGCGCCTTATGAAAGTCGATATGACCAAACCGATCACTACAGCACACAAGCTTTGTCACATGTCCTTATTTATTTTTGTTCATTTTATCGCCTTCTGTTCCATGAGGCTCGTTCATAAATTTCGAACAAGCACATTAGTAACGCTAAGAAGACCCTACTTCCTTTCAATATTTGTTGGTTAGAACCGTCTGGCGAAAGCGAATAATGGAGAATTCTCAAAGTTGTTCACGCTTTAGGATGTGCACTTTCAGCCGCACTTGTACCTGTCTGCCTGAAATAAACATTCGTTCATTCATTCATTCAATACATCAGCTATCTAAGGTCGGAATGTATCTTGCTCGTCTAAAAGACGTATACGTGCGGGCAGGAGTCAACTACGCATCGTTCTTCTGTGAGAGATAAGTTCGGTCCCTGTTTCGCCGACGCTAGAAGTATTGCTTCTGCAAGGTGTTAACAAAGTGTGAAAGAAAGCTGAGATGTTCACATTTTCAGGAACCCCAAGCTCTGCTCTCAAAGCGATGCCAAAGACAATTCCCGCAACCACTCCTTCCACGAAGTAAACGAAAATTCCGAACGAGGACGAGACCGTTGCGAGCGTGCCGAGCGGCACCCGCGCCAAGCCGTCTTCAGGAGCGTGGAATCGATGCCGTTGTCGTGGCAACAGCGCCGTCGCCTTTGATTCCACCTCTCTCCGTCTGCCCACTTCACGGGGGCGATCACCAAGGACTCGCCATCTCGCCGTAACGACGAGTGGCGTTTTTATTCTTGTCCCTATTAGGGAGTCTTGGCGAAGCGTAATTGCGTCGGAAGCTTTCGCCGCGCGGCGGTGCATTCGGTTTATTACGGACCCGCTTGTGGCAGTACCTTGTCAGTTTTTATGTTTAACTAATACCGGTATGCTTTAAACATTGCTTATATTTGCCTTTCTTGGAGGGATGAAAAAAAAATCAAGCGTGCAGAGATTGTGATGAAAATTAAGTCTTCCCGACAGGAGATCAGCCGACCATAGTAAAAAAATTGAAGAAAATTATTTTGTCTCCGAAAGCCTGCAGCATAGGAGAGAAAATAAACATTTATTTGCAAAAAGGAGACCGGAGCGGATTGTGGGTGGGGTCCTCAGTCCAAGACCCCAATGGCTTCCGCCGACGCTTTGGCGATGGCAAAATTAGAGTATGTTCGGCCCAAACGCACCATCATTTAATGACAGGGCATCCCTGTTATATTTTCAAAATCGTATGCTACTTATAGAGTGTAGATAAAAGTTTCTGGAGTATTTTTTCTGTCCCTTTCTTGACCAGAAATGACCACCAAAAATTATCAGCCCGAAAAATGCGATGGCAGTTGGTCTTGTCAATGGGAGGCGGCTGTAGAGTTCTGTATTGAAGGAGTATTGCATTTTTGCTGTGCAGGTAATTTCGCACTCCTAAAATCGTTTTCCTGTTCAGTGCAGTTTTCTATGCATACTGCTAATTACATTCGGGACGGCTGCTAGAGGACATAGTATATGGTTAAAGATAACGGTTCAAAATCACGAAGAACATTAGCTCGCTATGTTAAGAAACAGCAACAAATAGTAAAATGCAAATACAAGAAATCTTTGTTTATAATATATACTGCTTTAAACACTCATATTTCCCATTAGCAACTAGCCTGAGTCCATCAATAACTAGAAGTTCATTACTGAGAAAATTTGTTACTGCTATTGACAGTCTTCCGCCTTATTCGCAAAAGCTACCTGAGGCTGGATTACGTGACAGCTCCGAAACAAGTTTTTTCTTTTTTTTTTCCGAACACTCGTGTCTCGTAAACATTCGATCGCGATAGTACATAGTATTGGCAGTCGCTTGTGTAGCACTGCTTTTAGGCAGGGAAAAGCTTAATCATCAATAAAGGAACGTATGCAAGGGCACAAAAACAGCGAAAGAGAAGCACTCATGCAGCTTTTGCAACTAAGACGGGAGACTGTCAATTGCCGAAACAAATTTTCTCAGTAATGAACTATTAGTAATTGATGGACTCAGGCTAGTTGCTAATGGGAAATATTAGTCTTTAAAGCAGTCAGTCTGGAAACATTATGCGCTAAGTGTATGTGAACCTTTCTGACGCGTTGGTATTGCTTTAGAAACGGATATATATTTAGTAGTGTCCATTTCTAGGTTTTAGGAGGCGATGATTGAACTTGTACATGTGTTTAAGCCACCCGAGTTTAGCGCGTGTCTGTAGGGAACTTACTTCTTCTCTGTTTAAGTTTGCGAATCAGTTAGTGTATTTGTTAAACATAAACCCAACTGCTCTTCTCTGAACGGCTTCGAGTTTGGTTATATGCTAATTAGTATGAGGAAACCAAATGTCTTTGGAATATTCGAGGACAGATCTAACCATAGCGTTGTAAGCCAATAGTTATAGTTAAGGTGCTAATTTGCGGCGTCGTCCAATGAAAACCAATTGTTTTAGAGCCGTTGCCGTTGATCTAATCCTATCTATATGAGCATTCCGTTTGAGGTCATCGGTTATTACTGGGCTAAGTTATTAATGTTCAGTGACTGCTGTGAGCGGTACGCCATTAATGGTGTACTGAAAGTCCGATTTATGCTTCTTCCTATGTATTGTCATTAGATCAAAATTAGTTGCGTTAAGGAGCATCTGACAGTCGGCGCACCAATTAGTTATAGTTTAAAGTGCGTTGTTAAGGGATTTTTGGTAAGTATTGTGTTAATGTCCCGAAAAATTATGTAGTTGTGGCCTAGTGATCTGCATGGGCGTCCGCTTCGGCTGCGGGAGGTGGTTGCATGGTTCGAAACCCACCGCCGGACACCCACCGGTAAAAATGGGTACAAGCCACCCCCGTCCCGGCGCCCGGCTTCATCAGGGCTGTGTGCTTGGAGGAGGCTCCGCAAACCCCGCTGCGCCCTTTCGGTGGCAAACCTAGTTTCGAACACTCAGCCTGCAAAGGTGGTTTGTGTTTCACTCCCAAGGGGAGAGTTCGACTCAAAGCTCGTACTCTCTAACCAGCGTCAAGTTCAACACTGAGCGATCCTTCGTCAGAAGCGATTCAGAGTATCACTGCGATCCTGGGCAAGTCGGATTTTTCCGGCTGTCCGACTTTGTGAGAAAAAAAAAAAGCGGCCACAAATGGGCTTCTACCGCACGAGGCAGATTTAAGGTTGCTTGACGGCGGAACTTATCTCTGACCCGTCAAGGCAACTGTGTTCAAGACCCTTTTCCCAAGCATCTCACCCCAGATGAGCCGAGCACCACCAGGCCGGGGGAAATCTTGCACCCATTTAAAAACCGGTGGGTACCCGGCGGCATTGGGGATCGAACCCAGCACCTTCGGAATGCGAGGCGGATGCTCTACCACAAGGCCACGCTTCGGTTTCTCGTACGTTAACGTTCGTACGTTAACGTTCAGATTAGATTAAACGCGTATTTTGCTACCAGACAAGCGTCAACATACACAGAAAGAACCATAAGATCAATTTTTACTAAGAACGAAAGAATAGCGAATTCTACTCATTGTCCTTTTCATGCGGGTGTCGAGTTAATGCATTACTAAAGAAATTTTGAAGGCATTCATCCACTGAGCAAATGAAAATTATCACTGATCGTGACATCAAGTAATTTCGTCACGTGATAATCTAAGGAGGAACCAAAGTGTGCCTCATAATAATAACATATTCTTTTCTCCGCTTTATTTTTCCATTACTTACAAAATATATAGTGCATTCATGGCCACTCAGCAAGCCATTAGACCATCTCAGAAATCTCTCTCACCAATCTCTGCAGATTGGTTAGAGGAGCGAATAAGGGGTGCAGGAGCAAATGCATGCACTTGTGTGCCGTAACTCTAGAAGTGTCATGAAGTTAGCCCAAACGACCATTCTTCTATATGCTAAGGTTTCCTAGCAGAGAAACTATACATTCTCCCAAAGTTCTGCGAAGGCAGCACTTAAGTCGCTTCGGAATTCAAAACGAACCAAGCCGTCAGGTAACAAACAGCACACGCTGGCACCAAGAACTTGGCTAACACTAAACACCCAAGAGGCTCGCGTCAATTGAGCTTTCGCGTAATGAATGGCTTGTCAAGTGGAGCCACCAACAAAAGCGACGAGGGAAATTAACGCGTTCAAAGTGGCCATTGACTTCTGAGGGAAGCACAGCGCGCACATACCCTGCATGCATGCATGCATGCATGCACTGCACGAGCAAACTTTCTCAGCAGTTCTCGAGGACGAAGCCCGTTAATGGGCGACCCTAAAAGGAGCCATAACTTAAAAAGCTCAGCGAAAAGAAAAAAAAAACGAACTATGCGTATATATATATAGATACTGATGTCGATCTCCACCCGATCACACCGCGGAATGCCGCACCTGCTATTATTGCTGCTGCTGTTACTGCCGCAGTCGTTCCCTGCGTCGTTAATACCACGCTCACATGCAGCGTTCGACGTTTGTTTCCAGGCCCGACGCGGCAAGGGCGCCCCACCGTTTATGCACCAAAGCGCCGCCGCGCGGCGCTGGCAGGTTCACTCGCGGACGCCGTCGTAGCCTATGCGATCGCCGACGGATATCGAAGGGACTCCTTCGCCGGCGAAGCCAGCGTGCGCCGTCTGTGCCGTCCGCGACTGCTCTGATCGCCGATGCTGATGGCAGCAGAGGCGGCGGCAAGCGGGCAGCCCGTAGGGAAGGGTGCGAGGCTTAGCTGCGCTGCAGCTCGTTATGTACGCAACGATCGCGCGGCTCGTCCAATGGATGCTGGTCACGACCACGCGAGCGTTCTGTGAGGCGGTTGAGCGGTCGCCGCCCGTGGCTTTTGGGTGGCCCTCCTTCTTCATGTTCTTTCGTTCGCGTTCGTTCTCTCTGCTTCTTCCTCAAATACGTTGAATTTATAATGGCCCCCTGTGCGAGCAAGGAAGGACGAGCATTTCCGCCTCCCTGCGATCGCGCTTAACCCCGTTTGACAAGCGTCGGCAGCGAACGCATGCGTATATTGTACACTATATATAGGAGCCCCCGGAAGACGCGGGTTCGATCGGGCCGCGGCGGTCGAATGTCGATGGAGGCGAAATTCTAGAGGCCCGTGTACTGTGCGATGTCAGTGCACGTTAAAGAACCCCAGGTGGTCGAAATTTCCGGAGCCCTTCACTAAGGCGTCCCTCATAGCCTGAGCCGTTTTGAGACGTTAAACCCAATAAACCAAACCAAACCATATATACGAGCCCGGGAGCCGCTGCGTTTGTTGCGAAATAAACAAAAAAATAGGAGAACGCTTAAGCTTCGCCTTAAGAGTAGACGCGATGGCACCTTCTCCTCCCTTTTTTTCGGTATTTTTATTCTTTTTCTTTTCATTTCGCGCTGATTATCAATCCACGATCACATTACGGTAATCGATTACAATCACAACTGCCGGTCACATCCACAATCGCATCACCGATTACGGTCATCGGTTACAGTCACAATTACCGGTCGCGTTACCGATTACGAGTCACCAATCACAATTATCGATTCCCAGTCACCAATCGTTATCTAGGTTGCACTGCACGGCATACTACTCCGCTACATACTCATTCACATAAACACCATTTGTTTCAGTACAATGAAGCGCCATAACACCTCCTTTTCATTTCGCGCAATTTCTGATGCCTAATTAGCATATCTATATTTTGTTTTATGTTTTTCATTACCATAACACCAGCACACATCCCAAACACACGTTACTAAGTCATGCACACCACAACGAGTTCACTAGGTGCACCTCTAACACGCTCCAACCAACGGCCCTTCGTGGCCTTAGCGTTGCTTGCCCGCCTCGCACGCAGAGGGCCTGGGCTCGAACACCAATGGCGGCTGTTTTGATGAATTACTTCTATATTCGGGGATCTTTTCCGACTGACGCAGTACGACGGCCGACGTCGGGCTTCAGCAGAACGAGCTTCTTAAGCTATCGCGTAAAATCTGAGTTACAGTCCCAGCAGTGCGTTGCACCTTTGCTCAAACCCGTCGAGCTGGTTCTGAGCACCGAATAATGCGCAAAGATAAAGCGGACGGGAATGGCCTGACTTTGTATGCTAATTATAGTGCGCGACTGTCATTAGGAGTCGAGCTCGAACTTCTAGCTGTGTTACTCCCTTCTGCTGTTTCTGTGTCCCGCGCCGTGCATAACGAGGCGCTTTCCTTTCGTTTACTGCTTATGCCAGATCGTGGTTTGCTTCTGCGGTAATCAGTTTAATTAATTGACTCGCCACGCTGTTTCCGATACTTACGGAGGAAATTTTTCGGTTCATTTTCAAGTCCCTTAGCGGTCTTTTCTCACGGTGATCTCTCTAATTTAGGTGTGGGTCTCTTGCCAGTGATGAGCGTTTTTTTTTTTTTGAAAGGCACAGACAGACCTGCCGGCGTCTGTTGGTGAATACAAAAAAAAATCAGTGTGTATTCTTACATTTTTAAGCTCCGAAAGCTGAGGACATGGTTTACCGCGGCACATAAAACAATTATCTGAAACTGACAACCACTGAGGAACCATATCTTTTCACGTACATGTTACAATTAAAAGCCACTTAATCTTTGAAGACGTTCTAGCAAGGTTCACTGACGACACAACCAGTCATCTGATAGCTGAGCAAGTAAATGTGGCTACAGATCAACTCCTTTCAACCAGGCATTATTCGTGGGCTATCAGTTGATAGTCGTTTCAGATCGTATTCCGTCTGCAAGACACCTACACTAGAACGCTGTCAGAGAATAGAGGTATAGATCTCGTGATAGTTGAACGATTTCTCACATGCATTCCTGAATAAAGTTGAATTGAATTGAATATGCACATCCTCGGTCAGAACTACTGCTTTATTTTCGACTAGTGCTGAAATAAAATAGGAAAATTAAATGGCGGCTGATCAGATCGAAGCACAATTAGCAATAAAACTGGTTTCTGGATAATAGAACTGAATTTTTCATCCTCCGTTTATAACAGCATGTGTTCGCACTTTGGAACTTAAGGATAAGCGGTGAGAAAATAGACAATTTAAGGGAGAGGAAAGCTTAAAGGAAGGATTAAGAGAACGCAGACGCAAGCAAGGAGAAATTGCGCTGAGCCTATATCGCCTATTCGTCCACTGGCATGCGTACACAAAGCCGATAAATTGAAAACTTCATGTAAAAGTTTATTGGGTATTATTTGTGTACTATACTAAACTCTTCTCCAACAAATGACTGCGCCCATCCGTGAAAACCTAAAACATCGGCCGAATCTGATATGCAGTAAGACTAAACACAGAAGTAGGTCAGATATCCTTCCTCCTTCAATCTATGTTAACGCTCGTTTTCGCCTGGACAGTATACGTGACGTGGCGCCATCTACCGCTGTGCGGAAGCAATCGATGTAGACGCACCACATCATGACCATACGACTTACACTGAAACTGGACATTTCGCGAGACATTTCTGAGTGCAGTTTCTTTTAAAACAGCATACGGTGGAAGATAGATAGGCTATACTTTATATATCTGGTCGTAGCATACTAACTGCTTGATTTAATTAATCAATTTTCATGTGCTGAAGAGTCATTTCTGGAACCTTCGCCTCGACTTAAAGCTGAATTAAGTTTGACCACTTGGGCTACTTTAATGTGCACTAAAACAGTACGTTATCTAGGATGCTGATGAGACAGGAAACAGAGCGCGCGTATGCACAGGATTATGCAGACGAAGGCGAATTCAAAGTCAGTCATAACCACCTTAACAGTGAACGGACTGCCCGTACTTGGTGACGGTGAAGCCTTTAAAGGCGTTCAGTAGACTGGTGTCTTGAACTGTGTCTATAAATCAAACCAAGTCAGCTGGAGTGGTGCCCTTGGAGAAAATATTCGTGGGGTAAAAAAAAAGGGGGGGGGGGGGAGGGCTCGGCTTGCAAAGACTTTTTGTTAGGCTGGTTGGAAATGACTGGCAGTTGAAATTGCGCATGCGAGACATGTGCAGTGTACTTTTGTCATTTAAATAATACTGCGTACTGAGGACCTTTACATACAGGGTGTTTTCTGTTGCTTTCAACAGACGTTAAACATGCAAATGAGCTAAAAAAAATGAATCAGCTTGAACTTAATACTCAAAGAAAGTGTGATAGTTTTCTTATACACGACCAACTCTAAGGTGTAAAGTTTATTGCGTAGCTTAAGCAGATCGTTTTAGAAGACTAAACGTTTTGCAGTGCTCTCGCAACTGATCTTCAAGCATAGCCGTCGTCAGCGTTAGCATTCCTATCCACGCAAACAAATCATGCGAGGCTAGTTAGTGTCCTTGATGCCCACGTGACTTTGAGATGGCGTGAAACATTATAAACAGTCGGTTGCCCCGTGCTGTCCCAGACTCGTTATTGCTGGTAGCCGGGCTAATCGGGCTCTCTAGCCCGACTATAGCGATTCTGTAACAACGTATACGCTGCAGAATCATGTCGATCTATACAGCCTGTGATTGGTGGCTTGAGAATGGAGGTAGTTGGCAACCCCGCCCACAATTCATGAAGCGCTGGCTTCTGAGATAGAAAAAGAAATTAATGTGGATTAGCTCAGCTAATTCAGGATATACAAAGCGAAAGATTTCGGCGTTCACTGCGTTCATTGGCGCTGGCGTTGACAATGTTCTAGACGGCGATGGCTTTGAGCAAAGCAAGGGCGCATAACTGGCTCCCTGGATATATGCGGATCCCCTCACCTCTTTCATTTCATTTCTCCATTCTGCCTGCTGTCCTTTATTTCCGCTGCCCCAGCTCAGGTGCTTCAGTATCGATGGCAGATGCCGGGGCTAGCAAAAACCTTTCCTTCCTTTTTACTATTATTTTTAATAAAACCACTACCACCACCATATATGCGGACGCCTCATTCGTGCTTTGATACATGTGGCGGTGGTGAGAGAGAGATGTGGCCTGAATGCACTACCGCTGACAGCGTTGTGGCTGACATGTGGCACTGCAGCAATACCTAGGCCGCAGCGTTCATTTGGTGATCAATCTGGCGATCAACCATTAACTGCACGTCACTTCCCAGGGTGGCAGGGAAGGCGCGCTGCCTATCCAGTGTGCGGAACGCAATCAAAGCAGGCTTTTGCAGTTGGACACCAACGCCACGTACATGAAAGCGAGATTGAGATCTCCACAGACCCACAGAGGAGGTTGTGCGCATTTCCTTTCGTGAAAATGAACGCCCTTTGCAAAGTTCTTAACGCCAATGAACTCTATGAATGCCGTCGGCTCACTTGTTCTGTTTGGTTTTTGAGGAAATGAAATGGCACAGTAACCGTCTCACATATCTCGGTGGACACCCGAACCGCGCCGTAAAGGAAGGGATGAAGGAGGGGGGGGGGGGGGGAGAGAAGAAAGAGAAAATTGAAAGTTGGATTTTGAGGAAAGGCGCGGCGCTGCGCAGCGGCGGAACACCTGTGGTTCGGTGATACTATAGTGGCGCATGCGCAGTAGTGACTAGGGATCGAGAGAGAGAGATATCCGCGGCGAGGCGCGCGTTGTGACGTCATGTGCCTCCACGGATTGCGGCCACGGCGAAATCGCAAGTTCGCGGCCAGTAAAGCTTTCGCTTTAATACTTGTTTAGAGAGAAAAACATAGAGGTCGGCCTTGGGGGTAATTATTTGACCTTTCGATGCTGCTCTGTGGAAGAGAAAGGGAAAAAGAAGCCAACACGAAACATACAGGCCTTAAATGCTTTATCGTCCGCATTTTCGCATGGTGTTATCAGTACAGGTGCACAGTGCTATTGTACAGAAAACCTTGAACAACGGTCGGCAGTGCACAACTGCTTGAAGTTAGGGCTTGTTGTCGCCTTCTACACTTGGTTCTATTATCCGACAACCTTGTAACAGCAGTGATCGATTTTGATGGCAAAAAAAAAAATGTCGTGAACAGGTTGCACACTAGCATGTATGCAGTACATAATACATTGCGAAACATCTGTGTGTTTGCAAAGGTGTCGCGACCACGCTTTAGATAGTGTCTCAAGCATTTATCGCGAAGTATCACACATCATTTGCGTGTACCATGTCCGCGTATTATTACATTATTGATTTGAATCCTCTGTCGTCCAAGATTCGAACTTTCGCAATTTGGTGTCTCACGCGGCACTTCCTTCTTAGGCGCGAGTACTGTGTGTTGCGAGTGATGAAGTCACACCGGGTGTCTTTTCAGGTCTTGCGAATCAGCTTGATTTTCGCCGCCACATATGTGCAGGGTATTGAATCAGCGTGTCTCTTTATACGCCGCCACACCAACGGAGTTGCACGACACAAAATCAAATGCCATACGCATTCCCACTGCCATGAGAGTTGCACTCATTACCAGCCATTGCAAAACCGGTGCGTAGCGCACGAAGTCTGCTTTAGAATGCAGCTTGTGCTTATGAAGAATCGAGACGTCCGACATGCAACTTTTCCATTCTCTTTCTGATTAGTCATTGCACAGCCGAGACTTGATGATAGATGGAGCTAATGAAATTAGTTTTTATCACAACTTAGCCTCCATGGTCTACATCCGAGCGCGAAAGACCAGGACGGCACTTCTTCCCGTTGTGTTGGTTTTTCGCGCTACTTTTACCCTGACTTTGATTCGACTCGTCCAAGTTTCCACCTTACCGTGAAACAGAGGCTCCAGCGGGCCTCAGTCCCCGTCGTACCAAGTTTCCGAGATGATTCCAATGAGGAGCACGTTTCATCAGAACTTCATCTCGGCCTACTGAAGTTTGGCCGTGATCGAAAAAAAAGAAAGGAAAACAGAACCCTTAGATCGCGCTTGGAATTCCCGGAATGACATTTCGTGCAGCACGCTACCGTATACTCAGATATAGTAGTATACACGTTGGTGCCTCCTCGAAGAGAACTACGATAAACAACGCCTCAGATCGCCCGCGCTGTAAAATCCCTCACTCATGGCGGAGCCGCAACCCATTGAGGCAAGGCGCGAGTATGCGGGGTGCTGGCACCTTTCCCGCTCGCCTTGCAAAAATCGTCGGCTCCGTGCGCCACCACGCTTCGTAGCAGCATGCGAGAGCAGCCGCTCCCAATTCAAACTGTTTGCCCTAAAACGAAACAATAACAAACGAAGAGCGCGAAAACTTTCCGTTCGAGGGGAGCGAACCGAGTGTATAAACAGCGGGGCTGGTGCGCCGTGTCTCTCTCTCTACACTCGCTGCAGCGCACAATACGCGCACGCGTCGCAAACCGAGGGCAGGCAGGACGGCGGCGTCGCACGCGTTGGCGGCGCGGCCGCCGAAGCCGTTTCCTTTGTGGCGGGCGTCGGCGCCCGCCGGGCGTCTGGCTGCCGAGATAAGGAGAACTCCCCAGCGACGACGGCTGAGGTTGCGGGGGGGGGGGGAGGCAGCCCTCTCTCCCCCTCCCCTCTTCCTCCGTTATTCTAGCCGCGGCTCGCAAAACTCTCCCGGGTTCCTCTGCCCGCGGCGGCGGCGGCGGCGGCGGCGGCAAGCCCACTTTCGTGCGCTTCATCCTATTCTCCAACACACTATAGAACCAAAGAACGCGACCAGCTCGCGGGACGGGAGGGCGAGCGAACGAAAGAACGCGTAGTACTTTATACTCCACGAGGCATCTGGGTGATACAGCAAACAAGCTTGCCCCAATTTCTGTGGCACCTTAAGGTTAATTCACGTCGGCACATTAAGATGTGCGTCCTAGAAGAAAGGGATTCGGTGTTGGCGCGGAGAAAAGGCTTTCTTTGCTTAGCGCTGTATTTTTTTTTTTTTTGAAAACGCGCACAGTGCTTCGGGGCTTTTGGTGCTGGCGTCATTTTTGGAAGCCTGGTTCAAAAGTTGGGCCGAAAGTTGCTTCGCGTCTGCTCCGAAATGCGACTCGCAGCTGAAACCAAACTTCGATCAGTTTAGTGTCCCAAACGTCCCAGACAGTGGCGCCACTACCCTTTCTCATGACGGAACTTTCAAAATTGAAAAATCTCCGTGGTTACTTGAGGAACTGATATGATTTTTTGAACCAGTCCTCTGTTAACCTGTGAAGAGCTTGCTGCTTGTAACTTAATACGCAAGCCAATAACTAGGAGTTGAACTTATCGGTTTAAACAGGGGAAAAAAAAGATAAATGTACACCAAGTTTAATTTTCAAAATTTCGTTTTAACCAATAAAGGTCAGTGTTCTTGGTATGCACGCCCCGTGCAGCTGGCTATTGAGTAGGAGTTAACCGCTTTTTGTTCACTCTCATCACACATTTATGGCAGTTACTTGGTTATGTAGGTCCCTCTGCTGACGCGAAACCATGCAGAAGCGTCACAAAAAAAGTGTAACGTTCTGGCTACCGCGACGGCTCAGCGCCAGTTCAATCGCTGCCACCAATACGTAGACCGCATTATACCCTGTACTTTACCTCTATCCAGCGCAAGAACCCAGTTTTTAGAAGTAAACTTCCAAATTCCTTTTTGTCTGGCGGCTGCATCATTTAACTTAATTCCATTCTTTCCTTTTTTTAAGGGCGAGAGTACTTCCTAGTACAAGAACAGCTCTAAGTACGGCAATTTGTGCACTAATTTCTGGCAGATCTGCGTCTCGTGCCGGACAAAAGGCCAAGATAAACTATAAGCCGCTTTACACCTCACATAATCATCGTTATGTCGCGGAAAAAATAAACAGTAATTGCGTAGGAAATAATTTTAGCCGAAGAACAATCCCTGTAAACTAGGTTCTGATAAAAAAATTTACCTACAGACGTACCGATGAATTTTCATAGGAGAAAAGCCGCAAATTCCAACCCCTGCTAATAACATATACAGGGCGATGTTTTTAAAATGGTTCCAGCTTAACAAAAAAAAAATGACGCTGATGGTCACGTGGATGCCGCCTTCACTGAGTGTGTGTTGGTTTCGGCGGACTCAAGATAAAGATATATATAGCGTTCGCGGTTATGCGAAGAATTAGCCGAAATTTGTCAGATTTTTATTCGTCTCACTCGCCCACAGCTTATTTCTTAAATCACAATTCTGTCGAACTGGCCACTACTTATAGATACCTCGGTGTTGTCCTACAATCATAGTTAACAAGGTATCATTACATTAATTTTTAAACTTTAGCATACAAAAGGCCAAGATAAACTATAAGCCACTTTACACCTCACATAATCATCGTTATGACGCGGAAAAAATAAACAGTAATTGCGTAGGAAATAGTTTTAGCCGAAGAACAATCCCTGTAAACTAGGTTCTGATAAAAAAATTTACCTACAGACGTACCGATGAATTTTCATAGGAGAAAAGCCGCAAATTCCAACCCCTGCTAATAACATATACAGGGCGATGTTTTTAAAATGGTTCCAGCTTAACAAAAAAAAAATGACGCTGATGGTCACGTGGATGCCGCCTTCACTGAGTGTGTGTTGGTTTCGGCGGACTCAAGATAAAGATATATATAGCGTTCGCGGTTATGCGAAGAATTAGCCGAAATTTGTCAGATTTTTATTCGTCTCACTCGCCCACAGCTTATTTCTTAAATCACAATTCTGTCGAACTGGCCACTACTTATAGATACCTCGGTGTTGTCCTACAATCATACTTAACAAGGTATCATTACATTAATTTTTAAACTTTAGCATACGTTAACCGCGCACTCGGCCTTTTCAAGCAAAAGCTCAAACAGGCTCCTCTGTATCTGAAAGACACTAGCTTACATCACACTCATTCGCCAGAAATTTGAATATGGATCATTTAGGACGCAAACCATGCCTATCTCACAGCTAATACTGAGTACTTGCAAAACCTTACTGTGCGTTTTTTTTTTTTTTCGGATACGCCTACTCCCCATGACGAGAATCAAGCTTCTCCGCATTAATATTTATGCAGTGAAGCCAACGTCCGGTCTTAAGGCGCTAGCCTTCACTGCAAAGCTCTCCCTTGTCTTCGAGCGGCGGTTACACTTTCGCGCTGGTAAGAACGCGCTTCCGTTGCTATTCGTTACTTTAGAGCAGCATTATACGTGTTTTAAATAATTGAGTGCGCAGAGCCAGTTAGTTTCACTATTGCTATACTCACAACCAGTCGACTAAAAAACGTTAGGCACCACACCATGCTATTTCGGTTTGTTCCACTGAAATGCATACCCTCGTTCCAGACGTCGAGGCAGGCCGAGCTCTTTCACGGGGTTCTCAAAATGCGTACGTGCTGAACGGTGATAACGCAACACATGCACCCTTCGCGTTTACAAAACTTCGAAAGCGCACGGGCACCATTTCTGTTTACTTATTTTTTTAATTTGCCTTCCACTCCCCTTCAAAATTTCTACTCAACAGCTAGTGCACCCCAATTCCCCGGGGCCAGTGTTCACGCACACAAGCGTGGCGCTTCCGATGATTAATGCGTTCGACTTAACGACCGCTCTCTGCGTTGTGCCGAGACCTAACTGTTCAGGCGCGACCAAAGAGAAAAGGGCGAGAATTAAAAATATTGCGTAATTGTCGAACTGGAGAATTTGGCGCCACTTCGAAACTTGGCGCAGCTCTTTTTCCCATTAGCTTAACTTCGCCGCAAGCGTGACGCACTTGACGCGAGAGTGTCGGCGAAGTTAACCATGTCCTAGCTCACGGCTGCAAGCGTTATAGGTATACAACCCCCAGCGGGAGCGTTGCGGAGCGTGGCAGCGTGGCGAAATTTTCCGGTCAACGCTTCTTCATAATGCGCTAAGATGAACTGTACGCCCGAGCTGTGCGATTCTCTAACGCTCACTGACAGCGAAGAGAGCGCAGGAATGCCATTTGCGAGGTACTGCGAACGAAACTGCAGGCAAGCATCCCTGAGGGCTCCCAGGCAACTGAGACGGCTTACCACCTGAAAGCGCTCTTGCCCAAAAGTTACTTCATTGTCTTGCTAGGTGGCGGCTGTGTTTAACTAACTTGGAGAACACGCTGAGGTGGCTTAGTGGCTGCAACGATCAGCTGCTAAGCAGTAGGTAGGGAGTTTGATACCCGACCGCATTGGCTCCTGCTGCGTTTTGGTTGAGACCAAATGCAGAAACGCGTGGTTGCTCAAATTTCAGCGCATGCTAAAAAAAAAAATCAAACGCTGTTTTTCGACAATAGCCGTCAGGCCTTCGCTACACTGTTCGGTCATGGCCCAAAGTCCAAGGTTTGGAAAAAGTTTGTCTGCCTGATTTAAAAATAAGTTTATTGACATCGTTTTGGAGCTGGATACTACAAGCACAAATATAAACCCCGTCACGGAAAAGAAAAAAACAACTAGAAACTACTTCGTGTTTCAGTACAGTGAATTTTTATGCCTGTATGACAAATGAGGTGGAGCAACCATTTATACTTCCGTATCTTTAACCTTCGATGTACAGGAACCATTCAGCTCTGTTCTATACGCACAACATTTCTCGTGGTACTTCAGTTTTTCAGTGACGAACGCACTCGCGTCTAGGTAATTCTGTCTTTGTGCAGATAGTCTTTAGTTCTGTTTTTTGCGTCATCAGCTGTTACCACGCATCGTGCATTGTTCGCCTGGAGCTTCATAATGCCTGATATCAGATCATCAAGGAGAACGTGTATGTTCGAAAGGAGGGCGGAACTTTCATTAATCAGCGCGACCTTCCAGCTTTCCTCCAATAAATCCTCCCTCTAGATCAAATGACGCAGTCGAAGCAAACGAACGGACTTTAAATGCGTGTATTTTTTATAGCACGTCTAGTACAAGCGCGCACATGTGCTTCCTAATAAGCTCTCCCCAGTTCAATACAGCTCGCGTAACAGTTGACGATACCGTTTTGGAACATGCAGTACACGGGACTCTTTATTGATCTCCCCACACATCAGCGGATCTCTACTTTTTTAAAAATTATTTCATGAAGGAGACCCCCGCACGTGGGTACGACCCAACGGAGAGTATAGTAGCACACACGCATCCTTAAAAAGTTGCTTTCATAATTACGCGATAAGGAAGCTCATACGAGAGCGCCAGCGGTCGCGCTGCCTGCAGGCAAATCAATGGCGGGCGGGCCGAGGCGTCTTCTCCCAGACCCGCGAACCGCTCGTGGCCAGCGCGGACAAAACACCAATCGCTTGGCAGCGGCGGCGAGTTCGATCGACGACTCGCTCGCGTCGATGCTTGAGGCGCGCAAGAGTCGCTTCTCATCTCGAAGCGGTTTTGTTTTTTCCGACAACGCCGAGTCCGCATAGGTCTATATACTATAGCTGCCGCTGTCTCGCGTGCAGCTTCTGCTCCGAGCACATAATGAGGTCGCCGAAAAACTCGGATCGACCAATAATAAGGAACTTTTTTGTTTGCGTCCTGTTTTCCGCTCTTCTATATGCATACATTTCTGCGGAGCGAAGCGCGCCCGACCACTCTCTCTCCCTCTTTCCCAAAGCCTCTCGCTCAGCTCCGCCAATGAAGCGCGGTCCTGTATACAGTGCACGCATAGGGCGTGCGCATTTTTTTCTTCGATTTTCATTGGAGTTGAGCTCGCGAGAGCGTATTTATAGAGAGGCCATCGATTTGCCATTACGTGCGCCGAGTGCCTAGCTCTCCTCCTTCCCTCTCCCCCTCGGAGCCCTAGCGCGGAACTCTCACCCACGACGCTCCAACGCGCTCGCTTGAGCGGCCAACGAACGTGAAGATTTGCAGCAAAACCTGCGAGTGCGAGCGCACGCGCTTCGGGAAGCCGTTCGTGTATGTGTATAGCCACGTAGAGTGTGTGCGCCTTGTGTGGGTATACTGCCGAGTGTGAGAGCAGTCGATGAGGCGTCCACCGATGCGCTGCCGTGGAGAGCCCGGTAGATGGCGTTCGCCGCTCGTTCATTACTCATCGAACGACGCGGCCCGTATTGATCGATCTGGACTGCTGATGCCGTCCTGCTGCCTCTTAATATGCGCGCCCGTATACACACTTGCCTTGCGCCACATGGTGGCGATGCTGAAATGGAAGCTGTCGATTTTGTTCCGTGTTTGTTTGGAATCTCTCTCTTTTTTTTGTAATTCTTGTTTTAGCGGAAAAACTTGCGATTACGTAAGGCTTGCTACTTGTTCGAGAGTTATGCGCGGCTTGCGCTCACTTCGAGTGCGTCATTTGGCACGGCACAGTAAGACTCTTGTGTTAGGTTTTGCTCATTTAAGAGTTTTTTGTTTCGTACGCTTACAGGCGCTCTCATTTCGTGCGCTTTGGATGACCTGCATTCTTTCGCACTTACTTCATTAAAGTTCCAGAATTGAGTGCGGTCCTCTGTAGCCACGGCTGCCAGCACACATATTAAGCATCGTTTTTTGTGACTTGAACGAGTAGCTGAGCTATCTAGCAGCGTCAGCCCACCACGCATCCCTCATTTCTTTTTAGCTTCTGTTCCTTGTGCTCTTGGTCACGTCATTTGTCATCTATAGTTCACGGCAAGCGATTCATTGGACCTAGAGAATCTATGACTACAGACTCTGTGCATGGGTATGAACTACATAATTCAAGCGACGTGATTAATTAAAGCGCCACCTCATTATGGCACATTTCAGACTCACTACTGAAAACGGCTGCCGTAGCGGCCTGATGACCCCGCCGCGGTGGCTCAGTGGTTAGGGCGCTCGACTACTGATCCGGAGTTCCCGGGTTCGAACCCGACCGCGGCGGCTGCGTTTCGATGGAGGAAAAACGCTAAGGCGCCCGTGTGCTGTGCGATGTCAGTGCACGTTAAAGATCCCCAGGTGGTCGAAATTATTCCGGAGCCCTCCACTACGGCACCTCTCTCTTCCTTTCTTCTTTCACTCCCTCCTTTATCCCTTCCCTTACGGCGCGGTTCAGGTGTCCAACGATATATGAGGCATATACTGCGCCATTTCCTTTCCCTCCAAAACCAATTATTATTATTAGCGGCCTGATGACTATTTCTTGTTTAAATAAAATATTTTGCATATGGTGGGTATATTTGTATAGAAACAAATAAATGAACTTTGGCTTTGAATTAGGCGCTCTTACTTCTGTAAAAAAAAAACTCACACCTAGTACAGAAGACCACCAGCACTTACCCATTGTTGCAGGTTTGGAGCCGTGCCGAACGTAATGTATTTTTTTAATAAACCACAATACTGCAGAAGATAGACCACAATTGCTAAAAAAAGAAAGAAAAAAATATCGCCAACGCAGCTCAAAAAGCACTTCGTTTAAAAAAATCCCGCTTTTCAACACAAAACTGTAAATTATACAGTTAAAGGACAAGTCACAGTTAGGCCCGAGCGCTAAAACTTAAGACCCTGTCCTATGGGTTTGCGTCACTGATCTCCCTGAACTGGAGCAGGCACTCGGTACTTTTGAGCAGTGGGAGGCCGCGCTGTTGAGGAAGGAAGGAAGGAAGGCCTCAGACGTTGCTGGCACATACCCACTACGGGGGAGTGGCCAAGACACAGGCGGTTAATTACTGGATACAGGAAATTTTTGACGGGAAAACGAGTGGTAATAGTATGTAGTCTGATAGATTGGAAGAGGGAAGGAAAGGGGTCCAGTTAACTTGGAGATCGAAGACGGGACAATTGCTTAATGTGCATAATAGTACACAATGCCTGTAATGTTGCAATGTCTTACTGACAGAGATCAGGAAAAAGAAATTAGAATGGGAGTCGCTGCGTTTCTTGAAGAAAATTTTGCACAGCAGAGCGCACACTCCTGTCGCTTCGTCCAAGCAAAGAAGCGCCAATGGAAAGAACAACCGCGGAAGACACAGGCAAGCCCAGTTGATGAAATGGAATTTGCAAAAGACGCTTCCTCAAATGAGAAAAGCGGCGGCAGAACAGCAGGAAGTGATCTATTGTCTCAGGTTCGGCACAAAAAGGGCACAGTGGGGAACCTGCCAGGCCAGATCTGTGAAGGTAGAAATTTAGAAGGGGAACCCGGCAACGCAAGCGCGTGAAAGAGACCTCTAGTCTGCGTGAGCGCCAGTCTTTGCTACTCCAAGGATGCAGAAGATGCTGATATTCGGGAGACGATGTAAGAGCCGAGGCAGCAAATTCCTGAAATATTGTGTAGCTGTGAAACCTCTCCGCAGCTGTATATGCACACGATGGTAGGACAGCAACAATTGGGCCGCTGAGAGAGGCTCTTGCTAAGAAATCTGCAATCTGCAAGTGAAAGCCCATGTGACCTGGTACCCAAAGCAACCTTACCGAATTTAGATGCAGCGGAATCAGGAACCTAAAGAGGCGTAATGGCCGAGAGTCAGTGGGCGAGGATAAGGAAGAGCAAATGGACAGAGAGTCTGTCATAACCACGACCTGGGAAACGGTAGATTCTAATTTTCGTAAGGCTAAGATTACTGCTAATAATTCAGCCAGAAAAATTGGAGTGAAGTCAGGAAGACGGAGAGAAAAAGACCAATCCAGTGAAGGTGAAAAAATTCCCACACCTGCCTTTTCGCGATCCTGCGAGGCATCGGTAGCAATAAGAACATGAGAGGGAAAGGACCTTAGGTGGTCCTGCAATAGACCCTGAAGAAGCGGGAAGGGCTGCAGCTTTGCATTCGATGGGAAAATGTCATCGAATTCAATCTGGACAGATGAGGAGTTGTTATATATTTGGCGGACATCAGGGAAATGGATATTTATGCGATCAAGGAGGGACTGCACGTAACATATCTGCGGGGTATGAAATCGAGACCAGGCAGCACTAAAAAAGGCGGAAGGTTGACTAAGAAATATTATACTGGAAGCGTGAAGAGGGGAGTCGCACAATTTTAAAAATGTTTGAACTGTTAAAATGCGAAACCTAGCTGATAACGAAGGCATTCGCGCCTCAAGGTGCAGAACAGCATTGGCGACATATTTTGGAAGCCCCAGACAAAGGCGCAACGCCTCACGCTCCAAGAGCACAAGAGGGCGAAGTTTATAGGCAGGAGCTCCTGAGAATAAAACACACCCGAACTCCAAAATTGGGCGGACGTACATTTTATAAATCATCAGAAGCGTATGCCTTCTCATGCCTGACCTAGCACTACAAAGCCTGCGCAGGATGCCAATGGCCCGAACTCCTTTTGCAGAAACTTGCTCAATGTGTGGCCGCCAGGAGAGAGTAGAGTCGTATATTACACCGAGATACTTCACCGTCTGAACTTGAGGTATTATGTTATTTCTATAGACCAGGCAGATGTTTACAGGAACAGAAACTGGAAATACTAACAATGCGCATTTCTTCACATTAAGGGACAGATGAATTCTTCCTAGCCAGTTGTCAAGAACATTGAGGTAATTTTGCAGGGTGCGATAAAGAGTGTGAATGTCACCTGCTGATGCAAAAAATGCAATATCGTCGGCGTACACATAAGTTTTCACATTTTGAATGCATGGAATTGAGCTTAGAAAAATGTTAAAAAGAACAGGGGAGAGAACTGATCCTTGCGGAACACCTCTTGTCTGTGGAAATCTCCTTGAGGAAATACCATTTTGGCAGCAGTAAAATTCTCTATTTTCTAAAAAGACAGAAATCCAGGCTACAAAATAGCTTGGGAAGTTGAGTTCCTGTAATCTTAGTAATAGAGTCGAGTGCTCCACGCTGTCGTATGCTTTACTGATATCCAAGGTGACAAGCGCAGCAAACTGTTTTCTATTGCGAGCTAATTTAATACGACTCTCAAGATCAGTATGAGCACACCAAATTGAACAACCCGGCCTGAAACCAATTTGACATGGATTCAATACAGCATTTTCTGAAATGAATGACATGACACGGCCGAGAAGGACCCTTTCCACCAATTTCACTAGGTTCGATGTTAACGAAATAGGGCGTATATTGTCTAAAGTTAAGCCCTCCCCTTGCTTTTGTTAGATGCGGGGCTCCAAGTTCCATAGCAGGCCACCGGTGTTGGGGGATTGCGCTTCGATCCCACCGCTGCCACCAGTTGTTAGATGCGGGCCCCTGGTTCGCCTGTGCCGTCTCTCGCCAAGGTCGGTGTCCCCGGGTTCCGGATCGGGAGACTGCTGTAGTGGGGTTGACGAAGAGATGAGAGGGTCTTCGAGGTGAAGAAGAGACTGAAGGGTTTATTTACATTTATACAAAGATTGAAAGAGTGAATCGGGAGCTGGCGAACACACGCCAGATCGCTGCTTAAATAGGGTCCGCTGTCCCCAGGTCCCTAGTTGGGGAATCTAGTTCATTAAAAATGCGTCGAATCACTGTGATGTAGATCACGTGTCCAGTCTTCCGGGTCCGCCCCCAGCCACACACTCTTGCCTCTTCTGGCAGATTGGGGTCCGCGCTGTCCAGGCTTCAGTGATGAATAGCCCGAAGGGGGTCCCACTGAGAGCGTCGAAGGTCAGTCACCTGCACTTCACAGCGGTAGCGTGGGGGCGAATGGATCCCACCGCAGTTCGCAGAAGCTTTCACGGGTAGCGTGGGAAAGCACAGTCCAAGTCGAAGTTGTTTTCGAAGCACGAGGATTCCAGAGACGTTGGCTTAGTTAAACCCGGCCGCATTTGTCACGGCTGATTTGCAGTTCCGCCGCTCCCCCGCCGTCCCCTCCGGGAGAAAAATGTCCCGGGTGGGTCCGGTGTTGAGAACAAAAGACGAGTTCACCAAAGCCTTTCTCAAACAGCAGGGGGGGGGGGGGGGGGGGGGGGGGGGGAAGGACCCTTGTAGACGCCATCACCTGCACTCGTAGCGCTGCAACCACATCGACGGCCCTTTGAAGCCTCGGTAGATTGATGATTCCCAGTGGCTTTAATATTCTTGGCATGTTGGCGTCTCCAAACGTAACACTTTTTAAGCAATGGAACTATTTCAGCAAGACGCCACTCATGCGGTATCCAAGGACCTTTAATAGAATGGTTAATTAGAGCCAACAGGTCTGCAGGAGATTCATTGAACAAAATTTTGATCATAGATGAAGTGACCTTATCGGGGCCAGGAGCCGCTGGGGATAAGCGCAGAACAATTTGCGACAGCTCAAGCATAGAGACCTCAGTGAAATCACTTGAGGTGCATGTGAATATAGTAGGAGAAGGTAAAGCAGATGTAAAGCGAAGCTCTAGGCCACACGCAATATCTTCTAAGGCCTTTGCGATGTCAGCAGGGGACTGAACGAGGGAGCTGTTGAGCTCGAACCTGGAACTTGTGCATTTTTGTCCTCCTCCTCTGCGTTATACGTTTTTTTTTTGTCATCTGCATTCAAGTAAAAATTGTAACTTCACACAAAATACTGTGTTTTAGCCGCCTCGAAAGATTCCTGAATCCACAATTCAAGAAGTGGGAATATTTAGATTTGCGATCAAAGCTATCATCGACGATTTCCGTAAAATTTTATTTGAATGTCTCTCAGTGCCTATTAATTTTAAGCTTACGATAATTTGCTATGTTAAGTTGTTCGAAACCATAACATGAAATACTCAGTGGAGTCAGTATTCTGCTCATCTCAGCCTTACTTGGGTAATGTCTGCTCCAAAGTGTTACAGACATGAGCCAGATTTCACACCGAATGCCCGTGGTTGCATTTCAGCTGCACAATGGCGGAATTTTGGAAAATACACTCAAAACTTGTTTTCACATTAACACGTCATAATGTAAATACCTTTGCGGTGTCACGTAGTTTCTCCAGGCCTGGATGATGCGAGCTAAAATTTTTCCATTATTCCTTATGCGATATTTTAATATGAAATCTGATTTAATATAGAGTCAAAATTACGCCATGTTTAGGTCATTCTTCACTCGGTCGTTACAGAAACTAATTTTGGCGCTTGGATGCTGGCAGTTTAAGATTTCGATTATGAACGCCTTGGGTTGAAAAAGACACCTTAAACTACTTCAATGATATGGCACCTCGTATAAATCCAAAGATGTTACGCCGAGATACAAGTCGGACCAGAGTTTGGGATAGCTAGCTAAACATTGGAGGGGACACTTAAGTTCCGCCTTTAAGGGTATGACGTCATAGCGTTAATGAGTTAATACCCCATATATGCGGAATTGGTCATTCTCTATTCTATACATTCATAGATCGCTGGGAGTCCTCATACCACCCCTAGAGCAGTAGTACAGCGGTTAAGCGATGCGCCACTGCCCTGCGATGGCAGGTGCCGCCACCGGTTGGGTTTGTGCAACCCATGTTACTCTTCCCGAGCGACCTCTCGCGAAAAGTCATTAATTTAACTTGGGCCTGCCACTGTGGGCAGTTTACTCACCATCCGGTTTGCAGGTTGTGATGACGCCGCAAGGTCACGTGACCTAGGTGGTACACCAAGGTTGCTTATCTGGGAATTTTCTCTTAAATTTTTCCCTCTCGCTCAACGACGCCAGCATTTCTGCGACACGGACTCCTTAACGCTTACAGTGTAGACGCATGAAGCGAGGCTCCATTTGTTCAACAAGCATTAACAATGGTGACCAAGCGATAGACAAACGCAAAAGGCACCCGTGTGCTGTGCGATGTCAGTGCACGCTAAAGATCCCCAGGTGGTCGCAATTATTCCGGAGCCCTCCACTACGACACCTCTTTATCTCTTTATTCTTTTGCTCCCTCCTTTATCCCTTCCCTTACGGCGCGGTTCGGGTGTCCGCCGAGATATGTGAGACAATTACTGCGCCATTTCCTTCCATAAAAAACCCAATTTTAATGTCATTTCAAGCGATAGAGAAGAGCTTTAAATGTTAAATTATTTAATTTACTAACCAACTTTTTTTTATTTTACGTAGCAACGTCATATTGTGAAATTGAAGGCGGTCAACATCGAAGATGAGCCATGTTTTGAAGTTTTCCTAATCGGCAATGTGGTGCCAAGTATCGAGCCTGAAAAACACGCATTTGAAAGATAGTTGAGTTGGCTTTTCCATAATTAAAAATTAGCGCCGCTCGCATTTCTTATCCATAAAATACAGACGCCGTTTGTGTATTTGATTATGTAGAACAATTTAACTTAATTTCCCCGACGAAACTGCGCGCAGCGATGCCATTTTATAGATAAGCAATGCCAAAAAGCCAACTCAACGAGCTTTCAAATGCGTATTTTTGAAGCTCGATATTTCGGACCACATAACTGATACTGAAAATTTGAAAACTGTGCTCACCTTCGATGGCAACGTCCTTGAGTTTCGCACTATAATCTGAATCCCTAAAAACTAAAACAAAGTGTATTAGTTTATCTAAGTAATTAATGGTCTAATTATTGAGCTCGTTCACGTACATAATGTCCGCCTTGTTGTAATGTCCACCTGCACATACCACACCTCCGCATCTCTTGAAGGTTTAAAAAAAAATCAGTAAACGTTAAAAAAGAACAGCCCGGCATATACGGGCGTAATCGCTTTTACACTGGACTACTTGCAAACATCAGATCAAATCATGCGTTCAGCGATCTTGTCGACTGCGTTCGATTTGTTTGAAAAGAGAAGTCTTTTGACGGTACGTACACTACGAATGTTTTGCGTTTAGTGACGGTGACGTTGAAGTTTGCAACAAAGACGATTCGCGAAGCGCGGTCCAAACCTGCGATCAAATATGACCTATTATGTGAACTCTTTTTCTTGAGGCGAATCGAGACGTACCGCGCGTTTAACGATCGCACGTCCTACCTCATAACGAGAAAGGTTGCACGCGGCATGGGCGGCGTGCTCGATGAGATCACGTGATTCGCGGAACAACTTGCTCCGCGTCTCTCTTGATCGACCGACAAGCCAAGCCACTGAGGCGTGGGGATATCACTTCCGGAATGGGCAAGCTGCGTTTGCTTGTTTTTAGCGCAGTTTGAGACTTCTCCGGATAACCCAGGGCGTTTGCTTGATTCCTGGCGGCGTCGTCGTATTCTCGCCCCATTTAGTTCGCAGAGCGGTTGAAACAGCTTAAAGACCAGCGGCAGTGGCGATGACGGAATGTATTTTCCTTTAGAGGTATTTTTTAGAACATTTTCTTTTAGAATCGACTCGAAAACGTGCGAAAAATTTTCTTTTAGAATCGACTCGAAAACGTGCGAAAAATTACCGGCCCCGTTGAAGTCCCTGAGCGCAACTAATGAGACGAAGCGGTATATGGGGGACACATACGCAGGATATCCACTATTTTCCGGTGTTCAGCTTCGGTTGTCATTAACCATTGTCCAGGGTAAAATGCAGAGCACCTCAGTGCAAGATACAACTGAACTGCGTAGTCATTGCTAGTCACAGTCAAGCAAAATTGTTCAGATGGATGCCGGGCTCAACGTCCGCAGCCGGCTCCGTTCAGAAGGATCCTTCGGGCCCGCCGCGGTGGCTCAGTGGTTAGGGCGCTCGCCTACTGATCCGGAGTACCCGGTTTGGAACCCGACCGCGGCGGCCCCGTTTCGATGGAGGCGAAATGCATAAGGCACCCGTGTGCTGTACGATGTCAGTGGACGTTAAAGATCCCCAGGTGGTCGAAATTATTCCGGAGCCCTCCACTACGGCACCTATTTCTTCCTTTGTTCTCTCAGTCCCTCGTTTATCCCTTCCCTTACGGCGCGGTTCAGGTGTCCGCCATTATGTGAGACAGATACTGCGCCATTTCCTTTCCCCAAAAACCAATTTTCAATTTTTTTCCCCGCGTTTTTATGGAGGAAAAACGCTATGGCGCCCGTGTGCTGTGCGATGTCAGTGCACGTTAAAGATCCCCCGGTGGTCGAAATTATTCCAGAACCCTCCACTACGGCACCCCTTTCTTCCTTTCTTCTTTCACTCCCTCCCTTATCCCTTCCCTTACGGCGCGGTTCAGGTGTCCAACGATATATGAGACAGATACTGCGCCATTTCCTTTCCCCCCAAACCAACTATTATTATTATTATTATTATTATTATTATTATTATTATTATTATTATTATTATTATTATTATTATTATTATTATTATTATTCCCTTCCGGGATTGTGTTCGTGTTTCGCTGCTCGTTCAGGATTGCGTCGCCCTGTGACAGTTTTGGTTGCTCTGGAGGGGGACTTCGCACTCCCTCCTGATTGACCAGTGGGAAACACTATTGGTGGTTAGAGCACTCGAATGTTGAACCCGAGGGCACGGGATCGACCCCTTGCCAACGGCGGCCGCTTTTCAATGGAGGCAAGAAGCAAAAGACGCATGTGCTATGCGATGTCCTCAATAGTTGCTTTCGTTTCCTCCTCAAGTCTACGCGAAATCGATACCTTATAACACACATGGTCGCTGCATCACACCTTTCCGAGGACCTGCACATCCTGCACGATGAGCGCGCAGTGCGAAGCCTATTTCATATTTAGTATCGTCGTTAGGGCTCCTCAAAGTCTACTTCATGTTCTCCCGTTTGCGGAAGAAGGTATGCATGATCCGTAAATTATTTTTCTCCGCAAACTGTACTAATTGCTCCCCCCCTGCTATTCCTAGAGCCTATATATGCCATGCTCGCCCACTGGTCTCCAGCCTGCTTCTTGCCTGCCTTGGCACTGAAGTCCCCCATACCTACAGTGTACTGCATTTTAGAGCGCAACGCTAGAGCACCCGTTTGTGGGATGAGCCGCGTAGCCGCCGTCGGTGTAACTGATCCGA
This sequence comes from Amblyomma americanum, assembly GCF_052857255.1. Taxonomy (NCBI): domain Eukaryota; kingdom Metazoa; phylum Arthropoda; class Arachnida; order Ixodida; family Ixodidae; genus Amblyomma; species Amblyomma americanum. The sequence continues at coordinate 32,476,574 of NC_135503.1, read as the reverse complement.
ACCATAAATAAATAAATGAATGAAAAAATGGCTGGCGGATTATCATTGCTGAACCCGAAATACTATGCGAAATCGGTGCAGTTTTTTTGCAGGGGAATACCGCCACTACGTCCCTGAAAGCCCGATTGAGGCGTCCACGGACCCAGGGAACCAGTAATACGCGCCTTCATCTTTATTCATCATCAATGCCAATTTACCCAATGTACGCCGGCGGCCTATGCTCCAGTGCCTCGTTTCTGCAGCAATGCTGTTAACACGAACTAGTGTTGCTCTAGCGCCGTGTTTCTGCCATAACGTTGCCCACGGCAACGAATGTAGACCACATCTCTCTGTCACTACGGCCACATAGCTCAAATTGCGGATGTTAGTTTGATATTAGTATTAGTTAATGAAGAAGACGATCCATTTATTTATTTATTTCACTTGGCAAAAACGTACAAGCATCGCAAGATCCTGCCCGGGGTTTGCCCATCGGAGCAGTCGTTTCCACTAATAACGTCCAAATATCCCATAGTCCTCTGCCTTAGCCAGCCAGTGGGATAGGGTGAAGATTCCACCGGTGTCCCCACATGACAGATATTTCATGAGTGAGGTGGCAGTTGTTGAGAGGAGAATTTACACTCACGGACTCTCGGGCAGCCTACAGCAGGCACTTCATCGAAGGTAAAATTAATTCCAAGGCGGCAAGGATAGAAGGGTGCAAGCGAAGTGCAGAAACTGAACACTTGATTTGGGTACCAGGCCACCAGGGCATCAAAGAGGAACGAAGGTGCACACACCGCTGTCCGCGCTTTTCTCCTTCGGGCACCCTTCCGCCCATCCGCTCGATAATGACTACTCAAGCAAGCTCCTTATACCTCCACAGACAGGCTTCGACATTATGGACTTGAAGAAGGACATACTCACCCCCCGCTAACTGGGACTGAACAAAACGCAGGAGGCGATCCTGAAAAAAAAAATGGTAGGGTTTGAACGTAGTTTAACCGAGTACAAGTGCGAAAGCAGGTGTTTAACCTGATTGTTTCATGGTTTTGCTTTGCTGGGTCGTCGGCACGTCTGGCGACGATATTAGACTCACGTTAAGCTCCAATCGAGGTTAAGCTGGCCTGATCTGTTCGCGCCGCAGATGGAGGTTGATGAAGACGACGACGTATAATGCACAGCGCGCGAGTGTGTTGCAGTCAGTTTAAGTTTTACTTTAAATATTCTTCTGTCATTTTTCATTGATACATTTTTTTCAAAATTCACGTTTGGCGCTAATATTTAGTCGTAATCTCCTATGGAAATTTCCTTGTTTATGCCACTACACCTTGGCCAATACCCCCTAGTGGGTATGTGCCGTGTTTTAAAAGGAGGAGGAAGAAGAAGAAGAAGAAGGAGGAGGAGGAGGAGGAGGAGGAGGAGGAGGAGGAGGAGGAGGAGGAGGAGGAGGAGGAGAAGCAGCAGCAGAAGAAGAAGAAAATAATAATAATAATAATAATAATAATAATAATAATAATAATAATAATAATAATAATAATAATAATAATAAGAAGAAGAAGAAGAAGAAGAAGAAGAAGAAGAAGAAGAAGAAGAAGAAGAAGACGAGGCATCATCGGCTGCGTCGATAGCACAGTGCTCTCGTGCAGCGGCCAGCGAAGCTGATCTGTTTGCGGCGTCGCAGGTTCGAATCCCAGTCGCGGCAATATTTATTTATCCAAGGTCAACGCCAAGGCCTCAGCGATGAATCGGCTTTTGCAGCTTTAGTCGCAAAGTAGAGCTTCCGCTCTAAAATAAAAGGCAATTCTTAGCGCCCCCCGCGGCGTCACGGGTATGACCGCCGCACCTTGGTCAGAATTGCTCCGCAGCCGCTAAGGACTGAGGCACAAGGGTTAATTGGTTTGTGGCCAAGCACTACACCAGGGTGGCCAAGTCCTGCTCTGGTGAGGGGAGTGCGTTGTCGCTTCTGGTCACCGAGATCAGGCCGCACCCCAGGCCTGCTTATGCAATTCCATCGACACGCGGAATTTTGTTTTTGTTTTGTTTTGTTTTTTACCTACAGACAAACGCGTAAACAACTTCAAGAAAACTACTGCTCATAGATCCAGGAACTTTCCAATCCGAATATCGACACGCGGAATTTTGTTTTTGTTTTTTTTTACCTACAGACAAACACGTAAACAACTTCAAGAAAACTACTGCTCATAGATCAAGGAACTTTCCAATCCGAATATAGGTATTGTGGAGAAGTGGCAGACCTATACCATATGGTATAGGGACATGCCAAGGAGACTCGACCTCAAGCCAATCAATCAGCCAACCATTGAGGGGTGGGAGACAGCTCGGTCGAGTTCAAGCCTCAAGGGCCGGGAATAGCACATCCCGAGGGCTAGGGCAAGAGCTAAATCCAACGGCATTCCGGAGTAGAAAGACACCGCCCACTTTTTGTGCCAATAAACATTTCTCCTCCTGCCATGGCACGCCGCTGACAAGTGCTCGCCCTTTCCTTTTCTCAAAAAACAAATTTTTGTTTCCGAGGCCAGCACCAATCTCAGTTCCGGTTTTGACAAAAATTAAAAGCACTGCCAACACTCGAAGTGGCGGCGAATACATTCAAAGTTTTACTGATTGCTGCTCGCGATCACGAGTTCATCCACTTAACTCAGTGGTCTCCAAGATGTTGGAAACTCTCAAAAGGCGCAATAAAAAAAAAAAAAGAGAGAGAGAGAGTCATGGCTGTACAGAAGCTCTTCAAAAATCGGCGGTATTGGATCGGTGCGCACATTTATATATAGAGAAAAAATCTTTATTGTCAACTCACATGTCAGTCCCTGTTGGACGCAACTTTCTGCTCCCCGTCAAAGAGCCAGAGCGCCTCTGCCGAAAAAACCTTCGTAACGCAGCACTATTGCAGCTCATTGGACTTGTGTCGCCATCTGTGGGCTGAAAAGGCAATTAGAAGGAAGACGCACGGCCGCTGGTGCGCGCGCGCAACCGCCCTGTTTAGTCAGCAGAGTTGGCCAACTTCAGTCGCGTTTGGCCGTGTCGCCTTGTCCATTCACAGCTAATTCAGGGCGCCTACAACCGTCGTGAAAATAAAAAAAAAAATTATGAGACGATCAGACATCTGGTGCGAAATTCTGCGAAAGCAGTTCGATTCGTCTTTGTTTCTTTCGCGTTTTTTTTCTCTACTGAATGCTTTTATACATGACAATTCTTCTGGAGGGTGAAGGTGGGGATGGAGGTGGGTCTAGAGTGGCGTTGGGTTGTGCTTCTGGAAGGCAGCCGGCTTTCAAACTGCGTCTTTGAATTCGACTTCACCGCCACTTTTTCGTTCGGTGCAGCCTGGGCTTCTAATGGGTGGATGCCTCGTGATGGTGCAGTTAGTGTGGTTGGTGATGGCTGGCACTTCTAGAGGGTAGGGTTGTAAGCAACGCAGGTGTAGGCGCTCTTGGAGATGCAGGTGGACGAGGTTGGGTGGGACGGTGTATCGCGAGTGGTAATGGATGAGTGTGTGTTTGGGCAGCTCTGTTCGGGCGAATGGCTCCTCGCTCGACTACTGATCCGGAGTTCCCGAGTTCGAACCCGACCGCGGCGACTGCGTTTTTATGGAGGAAAAACGCTAAGGCGCCCGTGTGCTGTGCGATGTCAGTGCACGTTAAAGAGCCCCAGGTGGTCGAAATTATTCCTGAGCCCTCCACTGCGACACCTCTCTCTTCCTTTCTTCTTTCACTTCCTCCTTTATCCATTCCCTTACGGCGTGGTTCAGGTGTCAAACGATATATGAGACAGATACTGCGCCATTTCCTTTCCCCAAAAACCAATTAAAAAAAAAACCTCGCGTAAGAGATATGTCTCAGATATTTGAAGACCTAGATACCTGTATTCCGCGCGAGTTTAACCACCGAACAAGGTCACTGAGCGAGGTAGACAGATGGAAGGCGACCAAGTTCTGTATAACTTTACTTTACATGAGGCCTGAAGCGTTTTATGACTTTTATTTGGTGACCTGCATGTAAACGTCGTGGGTTTATATTGTGCTATTAAAATATTCGCTTCTCCTAGAATACTTGGGGTGTTTGCAGGCTGTTGAGAAATTGCTTCAGCTCATTGTAAGCACCTTAAGGCCATATATGTAGTAGTGACAAAACAAGAATAGGGTAATGAGGGAATCGTTATGACGTACATGGTGAATGAAGCGAACTCTTCACTTTCCGAGCAGCCTAGGCTACTCGCGTCCGGAAACAGGCACGCGGAGACGCAGCCCATCCCGTTAAGGATTCTCAAGCAGGTCAACGTAACACTGCTACCACGTAATACGCACCCTGAGCTCAACATGGGACGGACAAAGGCGATAGGAAAATTCTTAAGCCACACCTTCGGTGAGAAGCAAGACTTAATACACACCGATGCGGCCATAAAACCTGAACGAGGCATAGCAGGGGTCGCTGCCATGAGTCCCTGACCATGGGATCCGAACGAATCATTACAAGGGTAACCTGTACATCTGGCCCTGGCACGGCGGAAGGGGCCGCCGTAGACTTAGCACTCGATACAGCTGGCCACAGTCAAAACATCGCAACAGTATGAACCAATCCACAAGCTGCCTACAGGTTTCTGCTTTGCGGGAAAGCACTAGTGGAGAATCTAAACCTCCTAACAGCAACTCCGCCTCCATCTACAAATATATGTCGTGTGGGGACGAGGGCATGAGGATTTCTCCGGGAACGAGCACGCGCACCGATGGAATCTTCACCCTGCCGCTCTGACGGGCTAAGTGAGAGGGGTATGGGATAGAGTGAGATTCTTGAATATTATAGAGCAGCCAGGACGGAGTAGCCCCGCCTCACAAACGCTCGGCATCTTAGGAGAGCTTAATCTCAAGGCGAATCGAGACGATCACCTACATCTCGCCCAAACTCGCATGTATTTTTCATCCCACTATCGCGGCAGAATGTAACCAATGCCACCATTCGAAAGCGGATCTGCATCGCTATGTGTGGGCGTGCCCAGCACCAAGGGTAGCCTACCCCCCCCCTGCCCCATTCCCTTCCCCATTCGCTCCTCTTGGCAGGAAGCCCCGCGGGCGGTGGACATCGAGAACCAGATTACACTGGTTTTCCGGGCCCTGTCCAAGGCTGCCTCCAGGGGGATGCTGGACTAGTAGACCCTCGTACAGAGGACATATTTTTTTGTACTTTTTACTCCTTGAATGGACGCTATTCTTTCTCTCATGTCTCCTAGTGACCGCGGTCTCGCGCACTTGGCTGAAGCTTTGAGAAACTTGAGGCATCTAGGCGTGTGAGTGCATTTCTCCGATAATTTCTTGCAGCGACTAAATTTAAGAATCACAAGAAAGTACAGGACCCGCATTGTCCAGCACTTTTTTGCCAGTCTTTTTAGTTCTAGCTGGAACCTATATGACGGTAAAGAAAGTTGGCATATACAATTTTACACGCTTTCTAAATTCTTTGGCATCTCTGCATGCCTTTATATACACTTATTATATTATTGAGGGCTTGTCGGAAGGTGTGGTGTGCAAGGTGTCCAATAAAATTTCAGTTGCATTAGCATGTTGTCCACTTTGGCCCTCTCCTCTGCAGTTTTAATACGCTTTGAAGTACCTGTCCCAGAGCAAAATCACCATTTGCCATCAACTCTCTGTTGGGCAACCTACTCATCGCCAAGGACATAACACGGACTTCCGTGGGAAGCAAACTCACGTGCACGGGACATGGCCCGGGTGATTTCATGATCATCTTAGGATATCCGCCTATTCTCACACGGCATCGCACGGATTCCTGTTCGATACCAGCGTTGTGACTGGGAACTCGCTAAATATGAGAAGTTGTTGTATGTGACACTTTTCCAAAGGAATAACTGGAAATCACAACGAGCCAGTAACGCATGTTTCCGCCTTCAGTGCATTTACTCATCGCGGCTGAGCATGAACATGTAGATATTTCATTCCTATTGGTCGCGTGATTACGAAGATGTGATTGGATCAAATTATTCGTTACGACAAATAACATTGCTACGGCGGTGCCGTGAACAGCGCAGAACCCATGCAACCATAGCAATTGTGGTATAAACACGCGTCGAAAGTGACCCGATACTTGTCTCTTGCAATAAAACGCACGTTTCAGCCTCGTTACAAACGCTCAGTTTTCGTGTAAATTCGATACAGCACCCCCCCCCCCCCCACACACACACACCTTGTGTACCATTCATGAATGAAAAATGAATGTAAAGCCACGGCAATTTATACATCACGAAAAAATGGCGGTCACCATCTCGCGACAAACAGCGTATGAGATTCACTATACAAGCCACACACACTTCTCGAGCTACTGCTTGAGCGCGCGAGATCCTTTCAAAAAACACTGGCGTGTCCTTGCCATCGGCGCACTATAATGGCACTGGAATGCCGTGGCGAAGTCTTCGTTGTACAACAACGACACGTTGGTCATGCGGCCATAATGCGACCACCAGAACCACGGGCACCTATAGTAGGTGCTCAACATGAAGAAGAACTGTGCGTTTGAAATACGCCACAGACTCCAAGCATGCTTGAGCATTTCCCAGTCAGACCTGTTGAGTGTTTTCACGACTGACGACAGGCCCAAAACGATCACGACCAAGTTGTTTGTCAAATCAGTTTTGATGTCACCCAATTTGTTCTCGGGGAAGCACTTTTTAAACCGGTTGATATTATCCCGACTTTTGGACGACCAATTCATCTTGACGAGTGCCATGTGCCAAATGGCCTCCGCTAACAGTCGGCCCACTCGAGCATTGTTGGGCAGCTCATAATCGCTTGAGCCCGCCCTAATGTAGCCGTAAATTGTGGAAGACAACAACAGCTGCCTTTCTCCCAGGAAGGTTACTTCCTCGTATACGACCCTGCGCACGTCTGTCAAGTTCTCCTCGCGCTCTTTTTGCACTAAGAACAAATAAGAGTTCCCCCTTAAGATGTTCTCGCCAAGACTGTCACTAGCGTTTGGAACCGCTATCGAAATCCGACTTGCCTCAGTGGGTGTGACGAGAACGAGATTCTCGAAGAAGCTGTGCAGTCGCTCGACATCGTCAGCGTCGAAGATCAGGCTCTCCCGAATGTCCACGTACACTGAGCGTTTCACGGATGTAAACAGTGCATGGGCAACTGCGTCTTTGTCTGGGCTTGTTAGCATTTCGGCGGCGAACGCCTCCCAGAATGCGCGCATTATATATATTCTGGTCCGGCAAACGGTGAATAAAAACCGGTGAGAGTCGTTCAGCGTCGCGTAGAAGTGTTCTGCTCCATGTACGACGCTGTGCCACACTAGGAAAGCAACCCGCTTTGCTGCAGCTGTACTGTTTGTATTCTCCGAGGCAAACTGGTCATAAATAAGTCGGATCTGGCGGAAGCCCACGGCAGTGACGAATCTCACGCTCCGCACTGAGGAACCGTAGACACTGAAGCCGGCATCGAGGTCTTCTTTGCTCCATAGTTCCGCTTGGATCTGGTGGCTATCGTTGTGCGTTGAGTAGCGCCTTTTCATTCGCAAAGAGGATGAAAGTGCGTCGCACAGTTTGCCCCGGAAACGAAACGCTGATTCTGATGACAAAGTCACCGCATTAGGACGCTCGTTCATGGCGTCTACCACAGCGGTCATTGCGTCATAGTAATGGCTGCTATGCGTGCAAATCTCTCTGCTTTTCAGGAGCACCGTCGACTTCATCCGGCTGAAAGACACGTCCACAGCTGACGGCAACTGGTACTTAACAGAAGCTCTGAAGATGTACAGAATGGCACTTCTGGTGTCCACCAGTTCCTGACGTTCCCATGAGTCGCGAACCAGCGCGCTAGCGAGGGAGCGGAAGAAGCTTTGGGGGTACGGAAGAGTCGTCACGCACGACCTGTAAAAAGACGTGAGGAAGCGTCCCGCGACACCCCTTGGCTTGGCTTCAGACGTGGCGCCGGTGAGCAATGACTGCTCAAGCTGCTTTTGCAGGTCGTCTTCGCGCCTCTTTTTGTCGCCAATGACGTTAGAACAGACGTATGAGAAGAAATCCTTGCACGGGTCAATGCTTTGGTTGAGGTACCAGGCTAATTCTCTCGCTAGATCAGGGCAGCAGAATGGGGACACGTCTACCTCGCCTTCCTGCGGGCTCCAGACGTAGATACCGGTTGATATGGCTGCGGCAGCGCCCACAAGTACGCCGGACAGAACGCAGATGAAGCTTAGGCGGTGCCCAGGGTTCTTTGTGAAGAGGAAGCTTGGCGCCGTCCAAGCCGCGGCGGCAGTTCTGTTGCGAGGGCTGCTGTCCTGCATGTTTGCAGTCTTCCGTCGCTTCTTCTTTACGTCACGCGGTGGCTGCTCTTAGGTCGAACTGCCCTTCCTCTTCTTCTTCCCCACAAATAATAATAATAATAATAATAATAATAATAATTGGTTTTTGGAGGGAAAGGAAATGGCGCAGTATCTGTCTCATATATCTTTGGACACCTGAACCGCGCCGTAAGGGAAGGGTAAAGGAGGGAGTGAAAGAAGAAAGGAAGAGAGAGGTACCGTAGTGGAGGGCTCCGGAATAATTTCGACCACCAGGGGATCTTTAACGTGCACTGACATCGCACAGCACACGGGCGCCTTAGCGTTTTTCCTCCATAAAAACGCAGCCGCCGCGGTCGGGTTCGAACGCGGGAACTCCGGATCAGTAGTCGAGCGCCCTAACCACTGAGCCACCGCGGCGGGGCCCCACAAAGCAGGCACCAACTAACCTTTGTGCAAAGACTGCGTCGGGGTAATTGTGCCATGGTGGACAAGGCAGCAGTCCAACCGGCGGGAAGCTCAGTGGTCACCTCTGCTTCTTGCTGAACGCTAGGGCTGTGCTTATTCAATGCCAACTGTCATCGGATGGGTGTTTCCCAGTGAATCCAGTGCGATATATGAGCCATCTACTGCAGTTCCCGACAGATGGAAGCACCCAGCAGTTAGCTATATCACATGCTTCGCCCGCCGCACAACAGGTGGCAGCTCCATTTCTTACGAGGCATCCAGGTACCCTATTACGGAGCTGTCCAAGAAGATTGCTTTGCCGAAGTGAACATCGATGCAAGCTAACTTCGTGTACAAATATTGCAAAGCTGATGTGCGCGGATGAGCAACTCGTTCCCTTCGCGGGCGTCGGAGTGTGGCCGTAGTATGATATGTGTCGTACTTCGAATGTGAGTTCCTCTGGTAATCAGTATGCAAACCCGTGGCTAATTAAGCAATCTTTGTGGACGTGCGACTCATAGCAGTGCATATTTGTTAATAACGCAGGAGAGAATCGTGCAGTTTAGAGCTTTTGTGGGTATTGCTACTGCAGCGGACGCTGTATGTGTGTTTACATGATATGTTTATAATCTGACGGTTACGGCTTTAGGGCCTTGATTTTAAGAATTAAAATTCATCGCTGTGATGATGAATCAACATTTATTAAGCCCGAAATAAATCGGTGGTGCACGCAGGCACCAGACGGGGTGGTTCCCTAGATACGGCACCCATATGTTTCCAGCAGCTCCTGGCCCCAGTCCGTCAGTGCAAGCTGAATCGGTAGGGCGGGGCTGGATAACAAGGCCTCCCGTCGCTCAAGGGGTTGGGAATTGGGGGTGTTGGCGGGAAGGAGAGGAGGAGGGGGGTCTTGAGTTTTGTGCACTCTGCCAAGACGTACGGCAGGGTGCCCTTTTCTAGTTTGCGAAAAGGACACAGCATATCGTGTTCCGCAGGGTACATGCGGTTCATCAGTATGGGATGCGCAAGCGATCCCGCCTGCGCTCTCTCTTTCCGGATCCCTTTCCGGCAGTATACGAGTTCCAATATGTGGATATGTAGACGGCTTCCTAGACGTCACACTAGGCATCCTGTCGGACGTCTGGGTAACTGGAACCAACCCCTAGTCATGAAAAGTAAAAAGGCGAGAGTCGATCCCACCGTGATCACACCACGTGATAGCGTGCGGTGACATCTATCCCCGCTGCGCACGCGCATGCGCAGACCAGAGCGGAAAACTGACTATAGATCAACCTCCTTGCTGTAGACTCCCGCGCCATGGCCGGCGCAGACGCGCGAACTAATTAAAACATACGAGCATCAAAACATTAGGGACTGACTCAGAGAACAAAAAGCGGGGGAGGAGCGGCTTCGAAGGTTGGCTGCGTGGCGGCTCGCGCCCTCCTGAGTATTTTTTCCTCCATGAGCACAAACGATGGCTAACGCTGTCTTCTGCTGAAGCCGCGTGCGATGAGTGATGTGCGCGTCGCGCTGTCGCACCTACGTTGCGAAACGTTAGGTATGCAACTATTACAAATTAGTCGTCGCCCTTGTGTCTTCGCCCAAAAGCCGCCCAGCACATGAGCCTCACATATGAAGCAGTCGACAACGAGCTTCCGCCTGATGCTCAACTACGAGCCCGCCAGCCTGCATTCGACTGACAAGCCGTCAAGCTGAGCCTCCGACGTTGTACAAGACGCCAGAATGAACCAAGCCTTCCAAGGCGCTCGAACTTTGCGAGCTACGAATGCCCTCTACGCCGTTCGCCTTGCTCGAATAACCAAAGCCCATTGCGTCGTTCGAACTGTGCCCCGTAAAGCTAAGCCTGCAACGTTGTTTGGGCCATACTTGGAACTAAAGAAGATGCAGACTTTAAATCCACGCTCTAACGGACTCCAGGACACTGTGGGGATGTTGGAAATGAAGGCGCTCACGCCGCTGCCCGTGCGCTATTACCCCGGGTCCCCCAACATTCGCAGGAAAATAATTGTTCTCAACCACTATTAAGCTACATGGATTTACTCCAACGTTTGAGATTAACGAGGAAAGTATGCGCCGAACCACACAAAAATCTTAACAGGGAGCCAGGAGTCATTTTAAGGTAATTTCTATCAAATACTTACATAAATCTTGTCAAATTCAGGTGTGTGTTTCTTATTTGGTACGATCCACATTGCGCCTTCTGCGGTGAAGTGGCTGACTTATACCATATGGTATATGGGCATTCCAGAAAAACCCAGCTACACCAAGAATCAATAACCCAACTGAGGACTGGCAGGTGGCGCTTTCCAGCTCACATTCGGAGGACCAGCTTTCGCTGGTGAACCGGGCAAGAGGGGCGACAGGAGCCAATGGGCTCCTGGAATGAGGGCCCACCCAAACATTCTACCCATTAAACGTTTCTCTCTCTCTCTCTCGAACATCGCAAAGCCTACTACAGCGTTCGAGTCGATCAAGCAAGCCCGTCGCTTCGTACGTTCATTCATCTAAATCGCAATGCCCGGAATTCATTAGCACGCATTAGGCACAGCAACAGTGTGGTGCTTTAGTATTGAGCCCCTTCGAGAAGAACTCGAGCGATGCCACTTAGACGTATCAGGCCCAAAAGAAGACCTCATTAAACGACACAGCGCCGGCATCGAAGCAAGTTGCGAAGCAATTCAAACACCGGATCTGACAACTTCTTCGACAAATTTCTCACTAGATCCAGCCACAGTTCAGGCTCTCGCGGTTTGGCCCCTACATTTGCCCAGGCCTTAGACAGCTGTCGCCACTTTTCCAGAGAGTTGAGTTTCAACTTCCAGTGGCGATGAGAGGAAACTACTTGATGATGAAATCGGGGTTTCTTGGTGACCCGGTGGTTCTACTCGCAAACATTCACTTTACTCAAGGAAAGGAGAAGGTTAACTATTTATTTACAACATAGGTAAAAAACGAGAAGAAACAAAGCAAGGAGAAAACTATTTACATGACTAAATCGTGGATCAGACGAATTCAGCCCCCGCTCAACCCAGAGCGCTTGGTTTTAAACCCTCTGTCTCCGCCCTTAGCGGGGACAGCAACCAATAAGATAACAAACGACACCCCTCACCAATCAGTGGTCACGGAAAGGAAAATAAGGTTTCCGCCAACTAATCACAGATTGGGGAAAGAGTGCTGATTAAACTTTTGGGAAAGGAGAGGTTGCAATCAAATAGACAAACAGCACAAACGCGACCACCCTCTCCCACGGCACCCACGGCCCAGCCGTGGTTCTTTCGCACACGCTACAAAACGATCCCTAAAGTGTTTACAGAATACACCGCACGAGACGAACACAGTCGTTACGGGAATAGTGGGTTTCCGGTCACTCGGCTAATACTCATATCTCGTGCGCCCCCGAAACCTCGTCAGCCCCTTAACAACCACATGTCGACAGCTGTACTTGGTTAGCGTTTTTCCCGGCGGGTCATCCCCGTGACGGCGCGGCGTAAACGAGGACGTCCGCCGCACGAAGGGGAGGCAGGGACGGGACGGGCTCCTTTGTTGGGGACTTCCGACCCCACTGGAGCGGCCTTCCTTGCGAACACAAGACCAACGAGTTCGCGGAAAGGTCAGCGAACTCCACACAGAGCTTACCACGTCAATCCCTTACTTTGATGATTCGTCGGAACATGATGTGGCCGCGTGAGTTGATGAAGTAAATCAAGTGCAGCAGCTAGCTTCGTGGGATGACGCCATCACTCGCCTCATCGCTTCAAGCAAACTGAAAGGCACTGCTCACAACTGGCACCTGGCCGTCGGTCATAACTACATCACATGGAAAGAATGGAGCAGAGTGTTGTAGGCCTCTTTCTCATCCGAGCTCTCACTCATTGAGTGACAAGAGCGTGTAATTAAAGTTAAATGAAACGCTGGTGAAAGACTACGCCAGGAGGTCTTTGCAAAGTTGCGACGGGTATATAGCGCTGCCCCGTCAAGGTCGCAGATGGACAGATAGACTATCTTCTTCGAGGCCTACGTGAACAGCACATAGTCGCCGCCTTCTCAGCCAGTCAGCCTTCAACAGTGAACGACTGTATGAGCACGTGCATCAGCCTAGAGTAATCCGCTCAGCACGTCAAAGTTCAACCGCTTGCTCTCGCCGCCGAGAGGGTGCATTCTCCGCGGCGGCGGAATTCGCGAGCGGTTCGCTTGCATGTGAAACAGGCCTCATGCGGAACTTGAGCGCGCGCCCAGTTCCCGAGCCGAAGAGAGAGAGCAGTCTTCCTTGCGCAGCACTGTCATACCGTCTGTGGCGCTCGTGGCGCTACGACGTCGGCGCCCTCTCTTGTTAGTTAAGGTAACTAGAAAGGACACCTCGGAGAAGCAAACCGAAGTGGACCGAGCGGGTCGAGTCGACCCTCACATGCGATGTGACTGACATCGTACCGCTCGCAGGGCGCCTTGCATTTCACCTGCATCGAAATGAGACCGACGAGTCCAGAATAGAACCTGCGTCATCGAGCTCAGCAGCCGAGCGCATTGACCAGGGAGCCACCGCGGATGGTAGTTCATTAAGCATTAGATGAACAATAAAAGGCGGTCTATTTTTTTAAGGCAATGCTGTTCTTGTGCCGATCCTTGCACTAGTTTGCGATGCCCCTGCCAGTTCACTTGTGCTCTCAATTGTCATAACGTCTCAGCTGCACAAAGTGTACGACAGAGGTCAGCTTTGTGATTGTGAGAATGTGCTTCCCAGAGCAGAATCGTGCCATTAGAATAGATTCCACCTTTGTAAACCGCATAAGTGAGGACCACCGCCGATCGGTGCAACTGTACACGAGCACCTTGCGTTTGAAGTGAAACAAGGTTTCTGTTAACTACATACACTCGGTGCGCATAAAAGTCGTACCTGATCTGCTGCGGCTTTGGTTTCAAGGATAATAATCATGCCGAACGGCACCACTGACACCCCCCCCCCCCTGTCGCTTGCTACGCTACTGGAAATATGCCATGTTTCATTTTAATTCCACCAAATTAAAAAGAACGAAGTGCCGTCAACGGGATTAATATTATTGTTATTATTGTAAGGAAAACATTAAAACTTGCTTGAGACGCGTGCTGTTGTAAACACCAACACATATGTTCACTTTGTGATTAATCTGCATTCTGTTTTCAGGAAAAGCTAGGCTTTACGGAAAAGTTTAGTGCACTCAAGACGAACAAGAGCGTAGAAAAGACAACACAGTTCAGGTGTCGATCCTTCTGAAGCTAGGCTTTGTTTGCATCACTAAGTTTAATCCCGTGAGGAGACGCATAGTTGTATTCAAAACATTCTTTATTAAAATTCAAGCATCAGAGTGCAGCAATCGTTATACACGTTACTCTATAAATATGCAATAGATATATACAATACTTAAGGCAATACAAACACCATAAAAATGCACTAGAATACAGATGAAAATTACCAACTGTAATTACAAAACAATATTTGAAAATAGTTTCGTTAAAGGTAAGACAAGCAAGGACCACACCAAATAAACGTGGCACTATCAAAAAGAACAAAAGTACAGTTCTTTATAAGCACGCTAAATATCACAAGAAGAACAAACAAGAAACGAACAACGAAGATTTGCGTATCTTGAATTACACTACTCAGCGTTTCATTGGCAACGTGGAGGCTGGGAGGCGACACAACGAACTTATTGGAACTATTCATGTATAGCGCAAACAGTCCTCTTTTAAAATGTCATCTTTCGCGCCTTCGCTTTGGCAAAATCAGATATAGTCTGTTCGAAGGATAGATCGCGGAGAACGTCACTTTCAATGGACAAGATAGCAAGGGAGTTCACCTTGTCGTCAAGGGGGCGCGAACGAAGGCGATTTTTTTATCAGCGACAACTTGGAAAACGATCGTTCGGTCTCACCGTTTGCCACGAGTATGCTTAAGTACATTCGCAAAGCACTAGAAAGGTTCGGAAACACATCAATAAGCTTTCTTTCGTGCAGCAACTTCATTATTCCCAGGGGACTCGTGTCCCGGCACACAGAGTTGTGCAGAAAGTTCACAAACTGAACTATTTCAGCGGAAAATGCTGGCTCCAAATCATTTTTGTAGGTTTTCACCAACTTCTCAGCCTGCTGTGCCAGAGAGGCCTCGCTCCCAACTTCTGTCAGCAATTTTAAGAATCCGAACCTTTCACAGAGTTCAGTGTAGGTAATCTTTCACACTCGCAAAGCAGAGCCTAGACTGTCAAGTACAACATTGTAGGTCTCTACGATAAACTTTTTTCTACCTTGTAGCGCACTATCGCTTTTTTCATCCGGATGCTTACTCAAAACGATGTGTTTGCCCTCATCCTGATAACATTGATTCGTACTTAATGTGCGTGCTCTCTTTTCGAAGGTATCAAAGAGAGGTCGCTAAAAATTAACAAATCCTTCTAGAAAGCTCAGCAGGTCTACAGCAGTTGAAATGTCTAGGCCTGGTTTCTGAAGTGCTACGCTCGTTTTGTCAAAACGCTCCAAGATTTCACTCCAGGAAATCGCCATGAATGCAGTCTCTAGTTTCTTGAAGAGAGAATGCGCTTCGTTCTTAGTGTCACCGTTTCCTTCCTCGTTCTTTGATATAGCTTCAAGGCAACACAAGACTGCATTGAAAATTTTCAGAATGGCCTTACATGATTCAGCGTGTCTTGGCCACCTGGTATCAGAGACACTTTTCAAAACAAGCTGCTGGCCAGGTCCGCCCATGCTGTCCAAAAGACACCTCCATCGCTTAGGTGAGGCAGCAAAGAACACATATAGTCTCTGAATTACAGTGAAAAATTTGACTGCCTCAAGGCAACTGTCAACGCTACACGCGCCAGCTAAGTTCAGTGAGTTACCAGCACACGGGCCGTAGACTGCCAATTCGTTCAGGTGTTTGATTTGAGCTGCAGTCCTTTGTATTTTCCTGACATATCACTCGCATTATCATAAGCTTGGCCCCTACAGTCATCAATTGAGATGCCAGTGGTCGTCAAGAGGGACATCACGGTATCGAAAAGATGCAAGCCGGTAAGCGATTCGATTGGAACAAATCCAAGAAAGCGTTCGCACAGTTTCCCATTTAAATATTATCGTAAAACAACTGACAGCTGATCAGCGTGAGTAAGGTCTGGAGTCGAATCAACAATTTAAGAGAAGTATTTTGCGCGTTTCACTTCGTCAACGAGACGTTCCTTGACAGCCTTTGCCATATCCTCGTAAATTCATAACAAATGATTTTTGACAGATACAATGGGGAACCTTTTCTTTTGTTCCCGTAGCGTTTGATGTGCTCCTCTAGAAAGGAATCAAGCTTGACAATGGCCTCAAGCACTCCCATATAATTGCCATTTCTCGGTGAACCAAAAATCTCCTCACTGCCCCTAAACGCTAGGTTGCGCTCAGCAAGAAGCTTAACTACAACGACTACGCGCTTCAACACCTCTGTCCAGCAAGCGGTCTCAGTGACAAGATGCTTAACCAGCTTCTTGTCAATTATGCTGCTCGAGTTAGAGCAGGCGAGCCATGCTGCCACACAGTTCCTGTGCTCGACGCTATTTTCATGTGCGCAAACCTTTTCTTCTGCTCTTTTCCAATCAGAAAAGCCGTGCGTGGTGAATGCACTGGGGTTGCTTGAAATCGAAAATAGTTTTCACATGAAACAGCAAACGGAACCTTTGGACTCTGAGTACATTAACCAGTGTCGCTCGTACGCCTCTCCATTTTCAGACTTTCGCACGAAAAGATGAGGTGACATATAGCGTTTCTGAGTTTTGTATTGCCTTTCGGAAGACGGAAAATTTTCTGCCCGATTTTGAAAGTACAGTGGCCCTTTCTCAAGGCATACACTCCGAAATCTGTCAGTAATAACGTCGGGCCAGTTAGCAGGGTCACTTCGGAGAATCTCGCAACGTACCTCTTGCTGCGGGGATGTCTGTACTTCTCTGTTGCCGCAACGAGAAGCCGTCTCATTCGTCCTCTCGAGGCACACTTTGTGGGTGGGAGCATGATTATTTGAAGCCAAACTAACAGGAAACAAGTGAGTCGGTTTTTGGAGTGTTGCTTCCTGGCGCTCGTCAATAGAAGGAGGCTCATCGGGGAGGTTTGGCACCTGTTGATCAGCAGTAGTAGAAATCGAGCGAGGTGGGCCGGACACCTGGAGCTCTGTGGCAGGAGCCCGGCCGAGTAGCATAGACGTTGCTGACTCAGGAACAGGATAGGGCTCGGTTAGCGTCGATTGGTCAGAAATAAGGACGACCGAGGTTGGCACCGTTTTCACAGGATCCAGACAACCAAGATGAGCCAAACCTTGGTTCTTGCCAGTTGGCAAGTCCTCCACAGATGCACAGTCGGTACTATTGGGAATTTGACACGGACTCTGGGTAGAGCGATCATACTGCTACGCGGAAGCTGCATTCAGAAGGTACTTTGTCATCTTTGGTAGCTTCTTTTCACGCTCTTCTCTAATTTCGCCTTTCGTTTAGACGCACCACTTTGATGCTCCCGACCGAGCATTTTCGCATGAATGGATGCTAATTGTTCACCGCACCGGGCACTTCGTCAGCCCGACGCGACCGCAGGTGTCCAACGGTGGCCGTGCCGATGACTGGTGCACGCTGCCTGGATGGTCCGTGGCTGGCCGAGAGTGGTGCGTCCCCCGGGAGCTCCTCAGCGGGCGGGCTTATGCAAGCTTAACCGGCGGCTCGCCGCTGAATCGCAGCCCGCGATCAACTTCCTTTCATAGACGAGCGCCGCGCCTGTCTGTTACTTCCGCCAACACAGGCGTTCACATACGCATAGAGTTCCCTGTACAAATTCTCTCCTCCGTACAAACTCACTCCTTCCGTTCCGGTCTCGTCTTCCTATTGGCTGGGAGCAATCGTCTGTTCTGGGAGGTTCTCGATTTTTCTTTCGCCCCGTCGACGCCGAGCGCGAGAACGAAAGGGAGAGGGCGATTCCTAGCGCGGGCGAAGTTACGCGCCCTCCGTCGCCTCTGAGTCATCTTTTTCTACCTCTTTCTGGAAAGTTCGGCGGCCAGTCTGACCTACTTTTTCCGTCGAGCGCGCGCGAGGGTGCGCAGCCACCAGGCAGGAATGGGCCCTGGAGACAGGCCTTAGTGTGCAGCTCTCCAACTTCCCCTTTCACTCTTCCCCAACCCTAGCCCGAACAGTGAACATTCCATGCCCCACGGCACGCGGACAAAAGCACGTGTGACGTCTTCTTTCCTTTCCTTCCTAGACTCTGCCATCAGACTCATCATCTGCTATCCGACTCATCCTCCCCCGCCCAAATTACCGTCACGGTACAGAAAAGTCGAACGGGAGGCACTGTTGGGTACTGCAGCACATCCTTTCTATGAGGACAGCGGCGGAACTATTTGAGAGGTGGAGGGTGGCGTGGTGGTGACGAGGGGCAAGGGAGATTTAGGCCCTCATCCCACATTACATGCTTTAAGTGTTTCCCCCTTGCCCCTCCTCTCCAGACAGCACTGGACCGACGGACTGACAAGAAACCACGAAAACTCTTCCAAGTAAACGCACCTCGCTTCGTAAGGAAGAAGGCCCCGCCGGGGTGGCGGGGGTTTCCTGTTTTTGCAGCTCGACAAGCTCTCCCCAAACGATCAGGCTATCAGGCTAAACGCATGCTGTCAGATTAGGCGGGGGCCCCGTCTGCTCGTTCTGGTTTTATCGCTTCATACATGTCGCTCGAAGTTCCGTTGCCCATGGTTCCATCTACTAAGCAGATTAGAATAAATGCCCCCCCCCCCCCTTCTCCTACTGTCCGAGGTGAGGTCCTGGGCTGCAGCCCCCTTAGCCCCCCTTTAATCCAGCGCTGAATGGCACCTAGAGTAAGAGATATTCCTCAAATATTTGAATGCCCGGCGGCCTGTATTCCACTCGAGTTTAACCTCAGACAAAGGTCACTGAGCGTGTACACATTCGGAAGGTGACTGAGTTCTCATGTATACTTTACATTAGGCCTGTAGCGTTTTATGTGACCTCGTATGTAGTGACTTGCATGCAAATGTCGTGGTTTCACAATGTGCTATTACATATTCGCTTCTCTTACAATCGGCGTTGTGTTTGTAGACTGCTGAACAGTTGTTTCAACACATTGTAAGCGCCATAAGGACGTATATGGGGTAGTGAGCAGACAAGAAAAAGAACATGAGGGAACCGTTGTAGCATACATGTAAAGGAATCCAACGGTCAATGAAATGAAGGCTTCAATTGCTGAGCGGCCTAGGCTACGCACTTTTCGGTAAGGAACCTCAAGCAGGGCCGATTGGAGAGACATGGGAGAGTCCTTTGCCTGCATTGGGCGTATTCAGGCTGCTGATATGATTACGACGCAAAATGCACCCTGAGCTCAACATGCGGCGCAGGAAGTCCAGAGCAAAATTCTTAACCAGGACCTTCGGCGAAAGGCAAGATGTAATATACAACTATGGGGCCATACATCCTGAACCGAGTGAAGCAGCGATCGCTGCCGTGACGATGGAACCGTAAAAAGTCATTAAAGGGATAATCTGCAAATCTGACCGTGGCACGGCGGTACGAACCGCCGTAGACTTAGCACTCGATATAGCTGGCCGCAGTCAAAACATCACAACAGTATGAACTGACTCACAAACTACCTACAGGTTCCTGCTTTTGGGAATATGAACTCCCACCTCCCTCATCAAATATCTGTCGTGTACGAGCCAGGGCATGAAGGTATCCCCGGGAGCGAGTAGGCGCAGGCGAGACTGCATCGACCGCGAAGCTGTGGAATATTCACCCTACCCCATTGGGGTGGGCTAAATGAGTGGGCTATGGGATAGAGTGACATTATCAGCTATTATAGACAAGCCAGGATGGAGTACGCGCTGCCTCACAAACGGTCGACGCCTTGGGAGAGCTAAATCTCAAGGCGAATCCAGACTAACTCCTTCATCTCGCCCAAACTAGTCAGCATTTAAGAGCGTTAACTCTTACTCATGACGTTTCGAGATTTCGTGGGGTCTGCTACCACCCTTGATCACAGCGCCATCTGTGGCAGCAACTACTCATCACGTGGTGATTCAACAACGCAAAAACACACACAGAGCAAGTAGGAGACGAGACACACAAACCAGCGCTTTGTTTCGTCTCCTACTTGGTCTGTGTGTGTTTTTGCGCTGTAGAACCACCACTGTGCATCACCAACTAGCCCAATCTGCAGTTCTTCTACTCATCACGTTTCGAGGTTTCGTGAGTTCTCCTACCACACTGAGATCAAGGCGCCACCTGTGGCTGTAACTAGAAAACAGCGCATCTCGCATTGAGACTTGCAGCACGACCTACGATAGCATTGTAGAAACAACCACCTGCCGCCTGCCAATGATGACGTCATGGTCTAATATGGTGGATAGAGGTGGAACTATGTGAGTATGTCGTCAGGGGACGAAATGGCGGCATGGTTTCGGTTTCTCGAATCCAAGATGGCGGTGATTAAAATGTGTTGTGCCCTCACATCTCTCCCCCCTCCCCTCATCAAAAAATATCCTAAAAAGGGTAGGAAAACTGTCCCGTTATGGGACCGCTATACATGTATACATTCGTTCCGCTTATATACCTCGAGAACAACGGGCACCCTTCCGGGGACAGTTTTATACCGAATTTGGTAGGCAAATAAGACCCTGTGGTATAGAAATAAAACCACAGTTAAATAGCAGGTAAACATTGCATACATGCAATTACTAATTGAAGCGTTACGATATCGCACCGCAAGCCGAATTCTAGGCCAACCTTGACCTCCCTAACGTAGCAAATTCCTTTTGGGACCTATCATGAGGGGGTGCAACTCGACAATGAGTAGACGTGCATCGTAATTTCTCTGATAGATGGCGGTAGGCGGCGATCGTTCCGCTAGGCGGCGTGCATGCACGCGTAGCCGAGCATGGTGGCAATCCACCACGTTTCAAAAGGTATTATATTCCGTTTCTCGAAACGAGCGGCGCGCTCTTCTTCGCTTTCTTCGTCTAGTAAACTAAACAGCTAACGCTCGTTACTTCAACGTCTTCCAGATGGTGGCGGCCTTTTTTTTTTTTCATCCCATATTCACAGTTGAATGTAACCAATGCCGCCATTCGAAAGCGGATCAGCATCGCTATGTATGGACGTGCCCCGAACCCAGGGCAGCCCCTCCCCCTTCCGCATTCCCTCCCCTACCCCATCCTCTTGGCAGGAAGCCCTGCGGGCGGTGGACATCGAGAGCCAGATTACACTGGCTTTCCGGACCCTGTCCAAGGCTGCCTCCAGAGGGATGCTGGACTAGTAGACCCTCGTACAGAGGACATATTTTTGGCCTTTTTACTCCTTGAATGAACGTCATTCTTTCTCTCATATCTCCTAATGTACGCTGTCTCGCACAGTTCGCTGCAGATTTGAGAAACCCGCGCTATCCAGTCAAGCATGTTGAGTGCATTTTTCTGAGAATTTCTTGCAGCGACTATATTTAACGCGGACAATCAAATAGAGGACGCGCATTGTCCCGCTTTTTTTTTGTCAGTCTTGGTTGCTCTTGCTGGAACCTATTTGATGGTGCTAAATGCTTTGGTTCTTTTTTTTCTTTGTTCTTTGTTCTTTGTGACATGATTACTGTTCGCCCCCCCCCCTTATGTAATGCCCCCTGGGGCCCTTAACGGTAAATAGATGATGATGATGATGATGATGATGATGATGATGATGGTATCTTTGCGTGCCTTTAAACACACTTATCATATAATTGAGGGCTCATGTGCAGGTCTGATATGATCGATATGCAATAAAATTGCAGTTGCTTGAGCAGGTTGTCAATTTTTTCCTTCACCTGTGCAGTTTAAATAGTTTAAAATACCTCTCCTGCACCAAAATGACTTATGGCCTTCACATCCCAGCCGAGAACCCTGTACATCCCGAAGGACATACCACGTGGACCTTCGTAGGACACAAACTCACGTGCATGGGGCTTGCCCAGGGCGATTCCAGGATCATCTTGTAACACCAGTCTGTCCTTATACGACATCGGACAGATGCCCGTTGCACGCCAGCGTTGTGAGTGGGAAGTGGATAAATTTGAGGAGTTGTAGCATGTGACACTTTTTGTAAGGCATAATGGAAAGCATAGTAATCCAGTGACCAGAGTCGAAACCAGTGAAATCCTCAGTGGATTTAATTATTGTAGGTGAACTTGCAATTCTTATTGGTCACGCGAATACGAACTTGATTGCATCAAATCACGTGTTACAACAAATAACACAGCTACGACGTACCTATGCGCAGTACATATATGTAGCAATCCAGCTATTAGGCTACAAAAACGCCGCGAAAATTGACCACAATCTTGTCTCTTCCAATAAAGCACACGTTTCAGCCTTGTTACAAACTATCAGATTTCGTGTAAATTCGAGGCGACAACTACACCGCCGTCAATGTATGTTCATTCATGAAAAATAAAATGACTGCAAAGCAACGGTAACTTATACGACCGAAGAAAAATTGGAGGTTACCGGTTCGCGACACACAGTGCGCATTAGCTTCAGTAAAGCAACTCTCTCTTCTCGAGCTGCTGCTCGAACTCGCGCGATCGATTAAAAGAACACTGGCGTGTCTTTGCCATCGGCGCACTGTAAGGGCACTGGAATGCTGCGGCGAAATCTTCGCTGTACGACAGCGACATGTTGATCATGCGAGCATAATGCGACCACCAGAACAACGGGAATTTAGAGTAGGTGGTCACTATGAAGAAGAACTGTGCGTTTGAAATGCGCCACAGACTCCAAGCATGCTTGAGCGTTACCCAGTCCGACTTGACGAGAGTTTTCACGACTGAAGACAGGCCCAAAACAACCACGATGAAGCTGTTTGTCACACCAGCTTTGGTGTCACCCAAGTAGTTCTCGAGGAAGCACTTTTTAAACCGCTTGATATTAGCCGCACTTTTGGATGTCCACTACATCCCGTCGAGCGCCATATGCCAAGTGGACTCCGCGAACAGTCGGGCCATTCGAGCATTGTTGGAAAGCTCATAATCCCTTGAGCCCGCACTAATGTAACCGTAAATTGTGGAAGACAACAACAGCTGTCTTCCGCCCAGGAATTTTACTTCCTCGTATTCGACCTTGCGGGCGTCTGTCAAATTCTCCTCGCGCTCTTTTTGCACTAAGAACCCACAAGAGTTCCCCCTTAAGATGTTCTCGCCAAGACTGTCACTAGTGTTTGGAACCGCTATCGAAATCCGACTTGCCTCAGTGGGTGTGACGAGAACGAGATTCTCGAAGAAGCTGTGCAGTCGCTCGACATCGTCAGCGTCGAAGATCAGGCTCTCCCGAATATCCGCATACACTGAGCGTTTCACGGATGTAAACAGTGCATGGGCAGCTGTATCTTTGTCTGGGCTTGTTAGCATTTCGGCGGCCAACGTCTCCCAGAATACAGGTAATAAAGAAATTCTGGTCCGGCAGACAGTGAATACAAACTGTAGAGAGGAGTTCAGCATCACGTAGAAATCTTCTGCTCTATGTACGACGCTGTGCCACACTAGGAAAGCAACCCGCTTTGCTGCAGCTGTACTGTTTGTATTCTCCGAGGCAAACTGGTCATAAATAAGTCGGATCTGGCGGAAGCCCACGGCAGTGACGAATCTCACGCTCCGCACTGAGGAACCGTAGACACTAATGCCGGCATCGAGGTCTTCTTTGCTCCATAGTTCCGCTTGTATCTGGGGGCTCTGCTTGTGCGTTGCGTAGCGCCTTGTCATTCGCAAAGAGGATGAAAGTGCGTCGCACAGTTGGCCCCGGAAACGGAAGGCTGATTCCGATGACAAGGTCATTGTATTAGCACGTTCGTTTAAGGCGTTTACCACTGCGGTCATTGCGTCATAATAATGGCTACTATTCGCGCAAATTTCCTTGTTCTTCGTGACCAACGTCGTCTTGCTGCGGCTGAAAGACACGCTCACAGCTGATGGCAACTGTTACTTAGCAGAAGCTCTGAAGATGTATAGATTGGCTTTTCTGGTGTCCACCAGTTCCTGACGTTCCCATGAGTCACGAACCAGCGCGCTAGCGAGGGTGCGGAAGGAGCTTTGGGGGTGTGGAACGGTTCTCAAGCATGACCTGTAGAAAGATATGAGGAAGCGTCCGGCGTCCCCCATCGGCATGGATTCGGGCGTGGCTCCGGTCATCACCTGCACAAGAAGGTTGTCCAGGTGGTCTTCATGCCTCTTTTTGTCGCCAATGACGTTAGAACAGACGTATGAGAAGAAATCCTTGCACGGGTCAATGCTTTGGTTGAGGTACCAGGCTAATTCGCTCACTAGACCAGGGCAGCAGAATGGGGATACGTCCTTGCCTTCTTGGGGTCTCCGCATGTAGATACCAGTTGATATGGCTGCGGCAGCGCCCATAGCTAAGCCGGCCAGAATTCAAACGAAGGCTAGGCGGTGCCCTAGGACCTCTGTAAAGAGGGAGGAAGGCGCCGTCCCAGCAGGAGCGGCGTTTCTGTAGCGAGGGCTGCCGTCCGGCATTTTCCAGTCTTCCCTGTCTTCTTCCTTGCGTCACTCACTAGCTGTTGTTGGCCTCTGGAGCAATGGCACATACCCACGGTGGGGAATTGGCCAGGATTCCTTGCACATTCAAACGTTAGGAACTAAGGTGGCTAACGTAGGTGGAATTTTGTTGTAATGGAAAGAATTCAGGTAATTATAACTAACAAAGGAATCTCCCTTACGCAGCGACGTAACTATGAAGAATATCGCACAGTGGTTTTAGAACATATCCCGTGGCGCTTCCTCCAAATTAGAGAAAAACCAGAATAGAAAGTGGAAGCTCTAATCAGGCGAGGGAATAATAATAATAATAATAATAATAATAATAATAATAATAATAATAATAATAATAATAATAATAATAATAATAATAATAATAATAATAATAATAATAATAATTGGTCTTTGGGGAAAGGAAATGGCGCAGTATCCGTCTCATATATCGTTGGACACCTGATCCGCGCCGTAAGGGAAGGGGTAAAGGAGGGAGTGAAAGAAGAAAGGAAGACAGAAGTGCCGTAGTGGAGGGCTCCGGAATAATTTCTACCACCTGGGGATCTTTAACGTGCACTGACATCGCACAGCACACGGGCGCCTTAGAGTTTTGCCTCCATAAAAACGCAGCCGCCGCGGTCGGGTCCGAACCCAGGTGAATTGTGAATTTTTAATTATTTTTTGTTTTTTTTTGGGCAAGGAAATGGCGCAGTATCCGTCTCATATATCGTTGGACACCTGAACCGCGCCGTAAGGGAAGGGGTAAAGGAGGGAGTGAAAGAAGAAAGGAAGAAAGAAGTGCCGTAGTGGAGGGCTCCGGAATAATTTCTACCACCTGGGTATCTTTAACGTGCACTGACATCGCACAGCACACGGGTGCCTTAGCGTTTTGCCTCCATAAAAACGCAGCCGCCGCGGTCCGGTTCGAACCCGGGAACTCCGGATCAGTAGCCGAGTGCCCTAACCACTGAGCCACCGCAGCGGGTCGAGGGGAATCGGCAGATAAGCTTTTCGGCAGTCAAGCAAACTGCCGACAGGAGGGGCGAAAGTGATCAAGTGATTCAATTTCGCCACATGATTCAGAAAGTTTCGACCGAGAGAACACATTGGAGAACTAAAGATTCAATCGTGGTATTCTGCACCGCAAGAGGGTCATGGACATCTCGCATGGCATTGAACATCATAAGCGGGCACTCCAATGGAATGCCGATTGCTGCAAATCTGCTGTAGCAAGGAGAGCTGTTGTTGTTGTTTGCCTCACAAAAGAGCTGTCCCGATGTTCGAGTGCCCTTTTTCGTCTTTTCCCCACAAAGCAGGCACCCACTAATCTCTGTGCAAAGGCTGCGTTGGGGTAATTGTGCCATGGGGGACAAGGCAGCAGCCTAACCGGCGGGAAGCTCAGTCGTAATCTCTTCTTGTCGCTTCATACCGTGGCTGCACTTATTCAATGCGAACTGTCATCGGAGGGCTGCCTTCCTGCTGTGGAATATGCCAGCCTTGTATTGGAACTTTAACATCATCATTATCAGCTTAACGACGCCCACTGGAGAACAAATGCCTCTCCCATAGTTCACTTATTAACCCCGTCTTGTGCCAGCTGCGGCCACCTTATCCCCGCAAACTTCCTGATCTCAGCCACACACCTCCGTGTGCTGTGCGTTGTCAGTGCACGTTAAAGATCCCCAGGTGGTCGAAATTATTCCGGAGCCCTCTACTACGGTACCTCTCTCTTCCTTTCTTCTTTCACTCCCTCCTTTATCTCTTCCCTTACGGCGCGGTTCAGGTGTCCAACGATATAAGAGACAGATACTGCGCCATTTCATTTCCGAAAAAATCAATTATTATTAAGCCAGGCTGGTCAGAGCTGCTTCTCTGCTGGCGACGCTCGCAAATTTCGCGGTTAGATGGGGGTTTAGGACGTCTGGCGCCATCTGGGAACAACATTCTCAACTTCAGTGTAACGATGCAAAGGCTTGATTATGTGAAACTTATCAGAATGTACCTCGCGTTCTCATAGTTTGCATTCATAAGTGAGGAGTACTATTTTTTTCAAATATTTGTTGTTCTATCTTTTTGAGGCGCTGCACGTCATTCACAACGCGGGAATTAGAGCTCTCGCATATGTCTACGTCATGAGGAAGAAAAAAACAAACGTGCAAACGTAAAAACGCGGAAGGCACCGGCCGCTGCAAATTGGAGTGTGTCCGAAAGGCCCTTGGAGTTTGGATATCATGGCCAATTATCACCGACCTGATGTTAAAACGTCGCAGGAGCTCAAGGACATAGCCAACAAGCTTCGAATTCTCAGTATCCAAGCGACGAACGCCAGCAATTCGGGGTAAGACGCTGTTTCGAATGCTCGATTTATGCCGCTTGCCGCGTGTTCCTATGGTGATAAGTGATGACATGCATAAGGTCACCGTGACCGTTAGAGCCAGTTTTCCCATTCCTATCGCAGCTGCGGTCCTTCGTTCACAGCAGCGCTGTAAAACCTATTTATACCGCTTAGTGCATTTGATCACTCACACCATGTGCCTGTTTGCGTGTCTGCTCGTTACCGGTAGCAGTGATCGACCCACGTGTCCCGTTTTAAATTTCCCAGTCCTCACGAAGGTGCTCCTTTAGTAGTACTCTATATTTAGCATGACGACGGGTTGCGTCGTCCAGGTCTGTTAAGTTCCGCGCGAAAGTTTCAGTTCTTTTTTTTCCTTGTGCCGCTCCCTTCGCTAAAAAAACTTGACGTCGCCTGCGGTGCAGACGAACAGGTGTCGCCATCTGAGGAG
Organism: Amblyomma americanum; assembly: GCF_052857255.1. Taxonomy (NCBI): domain Eukaryota; kingdom Metazoa; phylum Arthropoda; class Arachnida; order Ixodida; family Ixodidae; genus Amblyomma; species Amblyomma americanum. The sequence goes on along the minus strand of NC_135503.1, from coordinate 32,449,483 downwards.
TTCAGCAGGAACTATATACGGAGCATGTTGTAAGCGGGCTCTTCAAATATCGAATAATATATTGGTTCGGCTTCCAATGTGTTACATCCTCTAAAGAAACCTCTGACGTGCGTCTTAGGTTATTGCTGGCAGCTAGTTGTCCGCCGTACTTTTAATTGCAACAGTAATGGAATGACCATTGTCAGTGTTTTCTTTGTTCTGAAGTCACGGCATTGATTCATGAAGTGCACGTGCAATTCAGGAGGCATGCAGCACTTTACGATGTTGTTCTTTACGAACATTCATCAACACTTAGTTGCCCTTCATTTTGTTTATTTGTAAACAAAAATTGTCAATCTTGTAAACCTTCGCACATGTTTGTGAACATATTCCTGCCTATTTTATCACGCTGTCCTAATGGATTGGCAAGGATTAATGTTGGCAGGCATCAATGTTTCTGTAATGTTGAATACAGCCCTACTGCAGGGGTCTTTGCAGCGGTCTGGCTGTTTTCCCAGTAGGCTTTTCTTTCGCTTTTTTAAAATTTTTATCTTCAAACCTTCGGCGCAGCAGGCATGCCCCAAACAACACCACTGCCCGTTTTTATCTGCTTATAAGTATGTATACATATATAACTGGAATATGGTTAAAAATTTAAACGGCAAACCTGGTTACCCCATGCAGACTAAATTATAAGATAACAAAGTTGACTTTTAAACTGCCGAAATTGTTCGAAGGGTTTTAGGCGGTCGTAATAAGATCAAAGAAACCGCCAATAATGGGACTTTATATTATTAACACATGCTTACGTGCAACTTTGCTTTTTACTGCGTTAGCATACATGGGTCTCGTTTGCTGAAAATTCGTTGTGTGCTTTGTGACCGGAGGGCTGTGTGAGCGAAGGTCGAGGGAGTGTGAGAGAAAAAGGCGAGAGGTCGAAGAGGATCGAGATGGCTGTGCTCGAGTGCGAGGGGAAAGAAGAGAATGATAGATGATTAATAGTATCCCATTTGTGCCGGGGTGGTGATAATTGTCACCCAGCCATTAATTCTTAGCGTGCTAAATTTCGTCGAATTAACTGCGGTTTTTTTTCTTCCGCTATCTAAACTGCTCTCTTGCCCCCCACCAACCCGCTAATGGCCTCTTGCTTTATACTTTTTGAAAGTTGAGCATGCCTTAACAGCGCAGCAATAGGAGCACAGACAGACTGACAGATAAATAATTACAGTCGCACCTCGTTATAACGAGACTGTTTATAACGAAATAGTGGATATAACGAAGGAATGATGATTCCCCTTGGAAGCTCGGTCAACACGGGCTATAACGAAGCTACGGCTATAACGAAGTAATCGCCGTTATAACTTCGTTATAACGAAGTTCAATGTGACGTAGTGTTGTAATTGCCACCTAGTCAGGATGCACGCAGCAGTAGCGCCAGTAGCGGGTGCGCAAAGAACTAGTGCTCGCGTCAGAGAGAACGGAGGAGGGAGAGAGGGAAAGAGTGGGGAGGAACGGGCGGTTCTGCCTTGCAGTGTTTTTCTTTTGCATATCTTGTTCAGGGTACAAGGAAAAAAATATCATATTCTTAACAGATGTCCGTTTGACAATTTTACAGCATTTGTGGTTTATCCTGACGATTTGCCATTTTTTGAACTGAAACGTTTAGCATACCTGCGCCGGTTTTAAATGTGAATAATGAATTTTCAGAAATTTTATCAGCTTGCGGCGAGCTTAAAGATATGTCCTTACAGGCGACCCCGCCAACAGTACTGCTGCAATTTTATTCCTGCAGCTCGTACGCGCATTTATTAAATCCCTTGCCTCACTATACGTTACCTTTGATGCCCTTCAAGGGCGGATTTATAGACAATGGGGGGTGGGGGTGGGGGAGTCACCCCTTCCAAGCGATGAATATTACATTGGAAAACCATGTTGACTCCCCCCCACCCTTTTTTTTTCAAGGAAAATATTCAAGAAATACATGGTGCAAATAGGAGTGCCCCCCCCCCCCCTTCTAGTAAACGTTCCCTCAATAGTTACCTATAAATCCACTTCTCGATGCCCTTGCTCTTCGCAAAGCGCGTTTACGTTTGCGCGCGAATTGGTGAAGGCGTCGCGGGACGGGTCTGTGATCCACTCTTTATAACCCGCCGCTAAACAGGTAACGAAATCTGCCGATCAGATCTGCTAATGTTGCGGGACTGAAAAGGCAGGCGTCGCCCCGTGCACAATTAGTTGCCTTGGATAGTTTCTTCTTGGTTTTCTTTTTGTCTACACTCCACTCGCTCGCTGTTTGTGCCACTTTTAGCGTGTCTGCATGCCTTCGGAAGGCCGCTTGCTGCGGGCTGGCACGTTTACTTTTTTTGCGCAAGTTGCGGCCGCGCTTATAAGAGCTGCGCGCCCTTTCACATCCGTCTCGCGAGACCTGCTCCGCTCACGGACGGCCGGGGCGGACGCGCTTGGCTAGCAGCGGGCGGAACTCCTGGTCGTGGCCGCACGGACCTGCAATCGTGGCCGCACGGACCTGCGCCGTGGTCCGCGCGTGGTCCACCCGAGTGAAGCAAGTTTAACAAAACTTGTTGTCGGGCAAAATGGTGTATATCTCTACTTCATCCCATGATTTCTAGTATTTCTTCCATAGGCCTTAGCCTATGGAACTGACCTTCTTTGTTAATTTTTTTTATTTTTTGACGCCGAGATGCGTCCTGCGTGATGAATGTACCCGGATCGGGAAACATATCTGCGTGATGTCATCGCTATCAAGGTCTGCCTCGCTCCACTGTGTGAACTCAGAAGCTGGTATGATGAGACTGGGTTGAGCAAAGAGGACAGACGCCACCGTGCTCCTACTGCGAACGACATGGCGCGCCTCTAGCCTTGCATGTCCAGCATTTCTGGACCAATATTTTGAATATTGGGAAATTGTAAGGTACCGTCGTGGAAATATTGAAGGGAATGGCCCATTCTTCCGATATGTAGCAAAATCTTTCGTTTAAAGTTTTTTTTTCCATCGCTCGCATGGAACAGTTAACGCCGCAGTAGAAAATTGGGAACGCTTGTTACGATCGCAGAAACGTTAATAGCGAAAAGCGCAAGCCTGTGGACGGGAGATCTGCGGGTATATTTATTGTTATGGTGAAATCTTACAATATATGAAATAAAAATGCGTTCATAAACCCTTTCCCGTTCAAAAATGCTTTTTTTCAGAACTTTTGGACGTCCCGAAGCTACACATGGGCTATGAAAAATGCCGCAGTGCACAACTCGTAATTGATTTGTACCACTTTTGCATGCATTCAAGGCACACGGGCGTTTTTTTGCATTTTGGAATCATCGAAATGCCGCTGCCGCGGCCGGGATTCGATCCTGCGTCCTTTGGCTCAGCAGCGAACTGCAAAACATCTGGACGCATCTTGTAACGACTCGACTGCCTATCGTTTCACGTTTCCTGCGTTACGCTTGAGGGATTTTTTTATGATATGCTTGTCTTCATTTCTTCTTACCCGGTCGCGAACCCGTATGGTGTGCGTCTATATTTTTCTTTTTCTTTTTTGTATAGCCAGCGCGGCACTCGTTGCTCCCGAGAGATCCTGGTTCAGGACGACTAAGTGCTGATCCAGTACTTTTTTCACGTGCGGAATGGTTCTTGGAATGTACCAGGCGTGATAGCATGTAACCAAGTCCGTGTGCTGCGCTGGGAATAATTAAAGGAAATCACCAACGATAATCGATAACGGTCTGGTTTCCGAGAGAATTAAGGCAGGCATTGTAGGGGGCGGCAGAAAGTCAGGTGGGCGTATGAGATTAGGAAGTTTGTGAGGGTAAGATGGAACAACTGGGGCCGGGCTATTTGGAGACATATGGGAGAGGCATTTGACCTGCAGTGGCCATAGCCCGATGATGATGATGATGATAGTGGCGGGGGTCGCCAGCGAGAATTAGAGAATTCCTTTTTTTTTTCTCGACAGGCGCGTATGCGTTTTTCCATGCCTTAAAAGGACACATGTTTGCTTATCACTCGGTGCCTATAGCCATATCTTACACAGCCATTCGACACGATACCCTAGTGGAATTTGGTGTACAGTGGCCTTGTAAAAAGAATATTGATGCAGGAGAAACGTGTCATAGACATCGAAACTCGGGAGCGGAAGGACAAAGCTGGCTGAAGGCCTTCTCTGAAAATGTGACCTGTGGACGCGAACATCGCAGTCTCCTGCGCCCTTCACATCTTTCCACAGGGTTAGAACACGTCCAAAAAGATTGCGTCCATGCACTTGTGTTTTGTATTATTTTAATGTCAAGTGTTCCGTGTACGTTAACATTTTTTTTCTATTCCGAAAATAACACGCGACTCCCTGCGCACCTCAGGTATTCTGACAGGTGGCTCAGCGTTATGCGGTAAGGTAGCTGGTTCGTATCCTGGAAGGCGCATATTTCTAGCGTAATTTCGGGGGATCATGTGACCCCAGTATGATTCGCCCGCTGTATGAATTGGCCTTACCTGTTTTTTTCCGAAATAAACTGCCGTAAGCATAGATATCTTTCAATGCGATAGCGTTAAAGGCCCCGTTCACCGGAAAATCCGGCGTCGGCATTGTCGGCGTCGTGAGCGAGAAATCACGGGCATGGCTCTGGCAGGCGGTGCCCAGAGAGCAGCCTAGGAGGCAGGTGGGCCACCTGGGTCACGTGACCTTGCGGCGTCGTCACAACCTGCACGCCCACCGTGGCAGGTGGCAGTTAAATTAACGATTGGTCGCTCGGGAAGAGCAACCTTGATCGCACAGTGCCCACCGCTGGGAGCACCTGCCATCGCATGGCAGTGGCGCATCGCTTAACCGCTGCATCACGGCGCCAGGAGGGATGTGATGACTCCCAGGGATCTGTGAATGTCTTTCACTCCCTCCTTTACCCTTCCCTTACGACGCGGTTCAGGTGTCCAACGATATATGAGACAGATACTGCGCCATTTCCTTTCCCCCCAAAAAACCAATTATAATTATAAAGTAGAGAATGACCTTCGGCATACGGAGGAATTAGCCCATTACGCTATCGCGTTATACCTTTAAGGCGGAGCTTAACTGTCCCCTCCATTTTTTTTTTTTCGCCTGCGTCCGTTTCGCGTGTTGTTCGAACTTCGTGCGATTTGCCGTCTTCCAAACTCTGACCGTCGCAAGTCGGTCCGAAACCGCGCCCTTGGCCAGTAGAAGAAAAAGACCCGTGCATTGGCCGCTCTTCCGAAGCTCACAGGCTTATTCAGAGAAGCGTGCACACTGTATCTCGTCTATCTGGAGCGCGCCTCCTCGAAGAGTTTCTCGTTGCGGTTATCGTCGCAAACATCGTGGTCTCCGCCTTATCTTCGCGCCGCTCCTCGTTCAAGTACATACAGGCTTCCATCGCAGGCGACGGACATTTTCAGCTCGTAGATATGTATAAACAGCCTGGGGTTTGTTCTCACGCGCTGTAGGTTTTTCGTACTCCGCTATCGTTCGGCAGTGATTGCTCCGTCTGACTCGTGTAGACAAGGGGACAGACGTTGGAGCGACATCTGTGATACATGCTCTTTCTGTTTACATGTGCAAGCGCTCTTGACAGAACGTACGACTGTAAAGAACTGCGAGCCACTATGCTTCGAGCCGCCATTAGCGGTTCTTTTGTTTTTCTTTTTTCATGTAGTCTCATCAAACCCCGCGCTCATTGTAATACACATATGTGTTTCACGACGTTTCTTAATAATAATTGGTTTTTGGGGGAAAGGAAATGGCGCAATATCTGTCTCACTTATCGGTGGACACCTGAACCGCGCCGTAAGGGAAGGGATAAAGGAGGGAGTGAAAGAAGGAAGGAAGAAGAGGTGCCGTAGTGGAGGGCTCCGGAATAATTTCGACCACCTGGGGATCTTTAACGTGCACTGACATCTCAAAGCACACGGGCGCCTTAGCGTTTCTCCTCCATAAAAACGCAGCCGCCGCGGTCGGGTTCGAACCCGGGAACTCCGGACTCCTACGTAGTCAGCTCCTACGTATACCCAGCTTGGTTGTTTTGTTTCTGCTCCCGTCTCTCGGCATTCACCATGCTGTTATTTGTAATTTTGACTTAAATGTGTACCCGCCGCGGTGGCTCAGTGGTTAGGGCGCTCGACTACTGATCCGGAGTTCCCGGGTTCGAACCCGACCGCGGCGGATGCGTTTTTATGGAGGAAAAACGCTAAGGCGCCCGTGTGCTGTGCGATGTCAGTGCACGTTAAAGATCCCCCGGTGGTCGAAATTATTCCGGAGCCCTCCACTACGGCACCTCCTTCTTCCTTTCTTCTTTCACTCCCTCCCTTATCCCTTCCCTTACGGCGCGGTTCAGGTGTCCAACGATATATGAGACAGATATTGCGCCATTTCCTTTCCCCTAAAACCAATTATTATTATTATTAAATGTGTATTCTGCTGCGTGCGTATTCTGCAGCGTATATATAATAATAATAATGATGTCACATTTTGGTTCCGGAAAAAAAGTGAAAAATTTGGCAATTTTTTTTTCGTTTTTAGGGGTAGTAAATCTTGCGCCTCCAGCGTTATTTCACCCCCTCTGTCATGACAGAGGGAGGCGCCTTATCATGTGTTTTTCTACCTTCGGCCTGTTTTTGAGCCAAAAATAATTCAGAATTAACACGACTGTAGCATGTTAAACGGTCAGTTATGGGGTTCCTGATGGAGGAATAGGCAGGAGGGAAAAAAAACTACGTTTTTTTTTTAAGATAGAAAATGGCGTTATAAATACGTCCTGGTGTTGCATTTTTTCTGCCTTTTGCATCACGATGCGCTCAATTGATATGAGTCACAAAGCCTGGTAAGCGCCGGAAAATGCAAGCTTTGCGCTCTCACCGTGCCATGCTTCCACCCGCTCACGCCTTCGTGAGCGGCTGCTTCTGAAATAATAATAATGATTGGTTTTGGGGGGGAAAGGAAATGGCGCAGTATCTGTCTCATATGTCGTTGGACACCTGAACCGCGCCGTAAGGGAAGGGATAAAGGAGGGAGTGAAAGAAGAAAGGAAGAAGAGGTGCCGTAGTGGAGGGCTCCGGAATAATTTCGACCACCTGGGGATCTTTAACGTGCACTGACATCGCACAGCACACGGGCGCCTTAGCGTTTTTCCTCCATAAAAACGCGGCTGCTTCTGAAAGGCTGGCGCAAATCGTGCGAGCCGCGACAGCTTAGCGTCACCTCGCGTCGTTAGCGCTTTCCGCGGCGGTGTAGGGCGCAGTTCCTCGTCCGTTCGTTCGCCTCGAAGTGCCGGTCGGCCAGGCATCGTCAACCCGAATGACCAGCGGAGCACGAGGCTGTGCGGTGAACTGGCCTTGGAGCCCCGCGCCAGCTGGAGCACTTTCGAAAGAAACGCCTTCAATGAAGCTTTGCGGTTGGGTTGGCGCTTGCGTGTTTGGCAAACTAGCTTGAACCGAACAGCGTGAAGGCCCAAACCTCGACGCTGCTGCCCGTGTGCGGTGTGGTCTTAGCTGGAGCAACGGTGACGGATACGGGGGGGGGGGGGGGAAGGGGGGGGGGGGGCGAGGATTTGCTTCGTCATCTATGGGCTAGACGAAGAAGAAATTGCTAAGAAATGAAAAGCTGCGCATGTGTCACGGAAGGGTAATACTCAGTCTGAAAGTTATTTAGAATTAAACATGCAGTTCGAATTAGTGCACGTAACGTCGACTGCAGTACTGCCTCGGTTCGAATAAACCAGGAGTTTGAATTAAGCGTGTTTGAATTAGAGCGACTCCCATTTCAGTTGATTGACACGCGCGGGTTGAGGCACGCCGGATTAGAGGACTACGGATCAGTGTCGACCAGTCGTGGCGCCGAAATATCGGTACTCGGCCGTTTTTGCTTTTCACCTTCGTCGAAACTCGGCCGCCGTGGCCGGGAGTCGAGCCTGCGACCTTGCATGATGCTCAGCACCTGAGCACTTCTGAACTGCCACAACGAGAAGTTATTTCAATGTACCCCGTGTTGTTTTGAATAAGCACCTGCTTGCGTAATACTTAGACTGGCTACATGTGCAGGTCTATCTGTCGAATAGCTGCATCTGTGCAGCTTGCGCGCACTTTTACGATGAGACAGAAACGAAGCATTCACCGAAAAGCGAAGCATTAGGTTGACAGTGTAGATAGCTGTGGCTCTCGTGAGTGAGCAGTGGACGTTATCTATAAGATACTTAGGTGGGCACATTTTCCTCGAGAGCCGGACGACTGATTGAGGCTGGCGAGATGTCTGGTCTAGAAAATAATTGCACTCTTATGTACTGGGTTGGACAGCCTCCGTGCGCCGTCAAGAACTTCGCAAAGTGTCTGGGTTTCGGCTCCTCAGGGTGGCCCTATAGCGCTGAAAAATGGTAGCAGTGCAGTCTGTTCGCGATGCTTTGATCTTTTCTTGCCGAATCTGCTTCATGACTTATTTTGGGCGTACAGTGTAAAATGAAATGCGATCACAACTGAAACGGGAACACCCAAACACGTTTGTTTTTGTTGACGCAGGCGCTATATATAGCGCACTCGACTTTCACTTTGACGGCGCGAAGACTGATGCTACGGAAAAATGCTAATAGGGACTTCTCCCTTCTTGTTGTTAAGATTTTGGACATATGTTTTCGAGTCACAGGTATCCTCTTCGCGTTTCAACTGGCGCTGATGGTACGTCCATTAATTAAACCGCCAGATGTTATGTACAACCCTATGCTTCACCTGTTTCTATGGCCTGCCTTAAATTGGAAACGCGTGATACGCGTCGTAGTGGATTTATTTTTAACGCTTCTTGATGTCGGAAGTACTAGAGCCGTCGGTGTTAGAGAATGGGCATGTGCCGTGCATAAAGAAAAAAAATCGAATGTAAAGAAGCCTTCCAATTTTCGAGCTTAATCGACATCACGCCCGCCTTGTAATCAGTTTTTTAGCTGACGTGAAATAGCACGGAAAAACCGCACGTGTCGACAACCCGCCGGCCAAGATAGGCAGGAATGCAAGAAATTTCCCCCTTTTCATTTCTTTGTTTCCCCTTACGGCGCCGGCGCTTCTCCGTTCCTTCTTTTGATCTTTTCTTTGCGCCGTCATTGTCAGCGGATGGTCGGTTCCGGCGGGGCGCGTCCCCCCCCGAGCCAGCCGCTGTACAGCTACTCCATGTGTAGAGCTGCTAGAGCGGCAGTAGAGCCCAGCCGGCCAGCGCTTGTCCGCCATTGGGCGCCTAGCTTGCCGTCATACGAGGCGCGACCACCACGTGACGTCGGCAACGGCGTGTGATAAAGCGGCGCTCCCGGCTGAAACCGCGTTTTTCCCGTTGCTTCTCCGACAGCGCCGGTTTAGTAGCTACCGAAGCCGCCGGTGTCTGCGGACGGTTTTTCCACGACTCTGCCCACCTGCCGCCGCCGCTTTCGATTCCGTGCCCTTGAGAGCGGCCACCGAGCGAATTCACAGGTGCCCTAGCACGCTTCAGGAAGCAGTCGCCAATCCGTGGAGGAAAACATGCCGGACGCGAACACCGTCCAGGAACTGCGGGATATCGCCCACAAGCTTCGCATCCTCTCTATTCAGGCCACTAATGCCTCGAACAGCGGGTTCGTGAACTTTTTGCCTTGAGAATTTCGCTTTCCCTTTCTTCTGCATCGTTTTATTTTATTTTCGCCGGCCCGTAGCGGTGGCGTGAGCGGCGAGCGATTTTCTTGAGCCGTTGCTGTGGTGCGCTCGTCTCCACTGATATTTGACTCGGTTTGATTTCAAGATTGGCGCCGGCTTAGATGTCTGCTTTCGTGCTCGTCCGTGATAAATGCTGGGGAGAACGCGGCTGTGCGGCGTGCCGCCCGGTGTACTGTATTACAGTGCTATAACTGTAGGTCGAGCGGTCGGTTGGACCGGACGACGCTTCGCACGTATAGGCACATTCCGCGCTCTTGTACGAAGTGAGCGTTATCTTTCTAAAGGTGTCAGTATTTCCGTGCGGTTTCCTTCGACGAATGGTATTGCTGTGTTTTCGTCCACTCCCGCCTTTGACACTCTGGTGCGAGGGACTTTGAATGAATTGTTGCAGATTGAGGATCGAAGTTTGCCGTATCGTTATTAATGATAGTTCCGATTTGCGGCGCACCGCAAAATGTCTAGACACGGCCAATATTGCTTCTCACGCCCCTCCCACTTTTCTTGGTAAACAGTGACTGCTTCTTGTTGAACTACAGGGGGACTATCTGCAGGTATTTTTCATGCTGTAAGAGCGACTCTCCTATCATGCGCCAGTAAATCCACGTCTTTATTTTGCTCAAATGTGCGAGCATTTCAGTGTGTTCATAAGTTTTAGAATTTTCAAACTTCTAAAACCGAGCAAGGAGCTTGAAAATGCAACTTCTCCAAGTAGAAGTTAGTAGTGCGGCTAACATTGCTGTTATAGATATCTGTCAACAGCATTTTTGGGACCTTTATTGCCTCACTTTGGCCTCATTGGTTAACTCGTGCCCCCCATGCAACTTTTACCCGTTTTCATGTAACCTTTCCAAGTGCAGTATATTTTATTGCAGTAACACTTTGGATGTAATTTCAGTAAATTTTCAAGATTTGAAACCTTTCAAATGTTGTTTCTTTATTTGCAGACACCCAACATCATGCTGTTCTATGGCAGAGATCATGTCCGTGCTGTTTTTCAAGACCATGCGCTACCGATTGGATGCTCCTCGTGATCCCTCTAGTGATCGCCTCATTCTTTCCAAGGTGTGCGAGTGTGTGCAGTTATTTCAGCGATTGTTCTCAATGCCTCAGTATTGGGGTGCGTTGACTTTCTTTTCCTAAGCAAGGTTTTGTTCGAACAGTTAGTTTCACTGCATGTAGCAGAGAATGTTGGCTGGCACTTCGAGCAGAGTGTGCTGGTAACTATGTATCAGCAGCCAGCTTTCTAAGCTTTCTTTCCCAAACATGGGCATAACTGCAGCTAATACTTTTATTGCTGGAGCTTACAAATGCCTGTGTCATTCTTACTTCTCAACTTGCTACAAACTTTGTTCAGATTACAGTAATACACAATTGTGTATAAAGGGTGCTATGCTCTTTGTTTTGTAACTTGGGCTTAGCCTGCCTTCTGCTGCTTGATTTGCGGAATGTTGCAGAGCTGGTGGTTTTTAGGCACACAGAATGCTTCAGCCTCCAGAGATATTACTTCTGCTGAAGAGGTTTGGTTGTGCTATGCTTCCTTTACTTAAAAAAAGTTACTAGTCAAAACCTCAGTGCTAGGTAATTTTTTGTGCTTTTATTTTGTGCTTTGTGAGATGGCTTTCAACTGGCAAGGTCATCAGTTATGTCAATATTCGGTTATCTTGGCCGTTCCAACACTGAAGTATGAGCTCTGACCTGACCTTCAGAAAACGTGCGGCTTGCTTGCAGGGCCATGCGGCACCAATCCTTTATGCTGCCTGGGCAGCAGCTGGCCTGTTTCCTGAAAAGGAGCTGCTGAACCTCCGCAAGATCGACAACGACCTTGAAGGCCACCCAACTCCCCGGCTGAACTTTGTGGATGTAGCAACGGGCTCCCTGGGCCAGGGTCTGAGCTGTGCTGCTGGCATGGCCTACACTGGCAAATACTTCGACAAGGCTAGGTGTGTGCGTGCGCGCGCGTGCTTCCTGCTTAAGCAATGACAGGCTTTTCCTTGCTGCTTTCAAGGGCACAACATACATCACCATGACCTCTGCGTGCTCCAACAGCTTTAATTCTGAAATGACTTTGAAAAAATGTCAATAGGGCTGCAGACAGTGGCGCCTACTCCACAAGAGTATAGGTGCAATCAGCTTTTTTTTTTTGCACACTCCTTTTACTTCAACATCTGCGTGGTCACCTGCATTGGTTGGGTTTTTTATTCTGCGGTATTGCCTGGTGCTTTCATTTTAAATTGACTTTGCACACGTTTCCTACAGTGCTAAAGCACGTCTGGGTGTCTGGCTTGGAATGAGTGGGAAGGGAAGCATAAAGCAGGCTGCAACTTGACGCAACAAATCAATCTCTACAGAGCACCTGCACAGTTTTAATCACAGCTGTATTTTTTGGTCCTGTGAACTCTAGCCATTTACCAACAATAAGTGTTTTGGCATGTAATCACTTTAATTGGGCCTTCAGCATTATGCACCTTTGCATTGAAAGTTTTGTGCAGTTTGAGCTTCAAGGTTGTGCTCAGTTTGGGCTAGTTAACGCATAGTTGCTCAAGACCATAAAACGATGGAGAAAGATGTGGCAAAGCGGCCAGGTAGCATCCTGTTGTGTAGTTGCTTGACCTGTGACCTGTCTTTATCCACTCTTTTTATGTTCTCGAGCACAGAGATTTCAACTGCACTTAGTTTAGGGCTACCGTGAGGAATGACTAAAGTTGTGTAGAAGTTATTCGCCTTACTTTTGTGTTACTGTAGCCATTAAAAATGCACCCAAAAGCTGGCATGTGAAGTGCCTTAAAACAATGCTTCCTTATATTTTTCGGCACGTAAATGTAACAAAGAAATCTAAGCCTATGTTGGCCAATGCTGCTAAAGTGCATTTTGATGCATGAACGCTATGCTGGCAGGCCAAGCATTCTGATGCAACCTGTCGCGACTCATGCATAGGATTGCACCACTTAATGTGGCTCTTGCAGACAAGGCAGTTGTGCCTTAATCATACTGTTAATCTGTTCATGTCTGTGTTTAATTGGTACGGTTTTCCATTCCCTTGTCTGTCTTCCTCGTATTTATTGAACACTTTTAACATTTTGAGTCTCTCTCTGTCCAGCTACCGTGTCTTCTGCATCATCGGTGATGGTGAATCTGCTGAGGGCTCTATCTGGGAGGCCCTATCTTTTGCGGGCCATTACAAATTGGACAACTTGGTGGCTATCTTCGACATCAACCGGCTGGGCCAGAGTGAGCCGACTGCTTTCCAGCACCAGATGGACGTTTACAAGACCAGACTTGACTCCTTTGGGTATGTCTTATCTGTATTCAGATGTTCTGAAGGCTTACATTTAGTTCTTTTCACATAGCGTTCTGTGTATTAGTCATGCAACTTTGTCTAGTTGTGGCTCTTTTTCATTGTTCGAACTGTGGAGCCTTTTTATACTCATTGCACAGTATTGTGCCCGTTAGTATTGTGGCTTTGCTTTGCTTAATCGAAGCATCCGGTGTGTTGCTGTTGTGAAATATTAGGTTTCTGCAGTTCAACATGTTGCGTGCTCCTGGTTTAATGTACTAGCAGCATGCTAGGAGTTGCATGCACTTTGTAAGTTTTGATTAATGAAAGCATGTTAATATATGCCTGAACTTCTGTGGCAGGGTTTTACCTGCACTTTTCATACACTATAAGTACTCTGCAAGAAAGAGTGCAATCACACTACAGACTACAAATTGAGATCTATGCGACTGGTTCTCATTATCTGTGCTGAGAATCTGACCGTTTAGATAGAGAAACTGTGTGGTCTTTGAGGAATGTGCCTGATTCACTCATCCGCATGTGAAAGGCACTTGGGCCCACCATAGCATTCATGAAATGCTGGTCTGGCGACACTCTGCGCATATTTCAGCACAGCCTTCGCCTTGTTATCATCCGGCCCAGCGTAACACTGCCACACGCCGGACTGTGTTCCCAATAAAACAGTGCCACCGCTGCGTCACCCGAGGCATGCGTCACCGACGGTGGCTACAAAAACAGGCTGCCCGACTGGGAAGACTGTTTGCTACCTTTCGCTACCGAGACGAGTGTAGCGTCGGTATGCTCGTCTGCTGCCATCGGCAATCAAATAAACATTTGTAACGTTTTTATGTTGAGATTCGTCCTTCTGCAGAAATGACATTCCACATCTGGTGACCCGTACAACAGACAGTAACGCATCGTCATGGACAAGCAAAAGCTTCAGGAACGGCACAGCCAACTAAATAATTCCGTGCAGCAGCATCCTACCTGCTCCGCCGAGGACGTGAGAACCTCGGCAGACGGCATCCCATACGCTGCGCCTCACTACGTCTGGCGTGTCGCTGCCATACTTCCGCCGGTTTGGGCCGACTCGCCAAAGGGATGGTTCGCCCAAGTCGAGGCCCAGTTCTCCCCCTCGCGCACATCACTCAAGACCGGACCCGCTACGATTATGTCCTCGCCCACCTCGGTGCCCGCTACGCCAACGAGGTCCGGGATATCCTTGCCAACCCACCAACGGCCAACCTTTACGAATGAAGGCCTCAAGACTGAACTCAACCGCCGCCTGTCTCTCTGAAGACCAGAAGGTGCGACAGCTATAGTCCGCAGAACTTGCTGAGCGCAAGCCTTCGCAGCTCCTCCGCGACATGCGTGCTCTCGTGGGCTACATGGTAGTTCAGGATTCCTTTCTGCGAGCACTTTGGCTTCAATGACTTCCACCGCATGTCCAGGCAATTCTGCAGGCTCAGCTTGTGCTACCTCTCGGCCAACTTGCCGGAATCGCTGATTGCGTCATCGAGGTCCCTTTGCCGCAGTTGTCGCCCACCATCCAGGCTGTCGCCACACCGCTGAACACCACAGAGCTTGCACGCCGTATCAACGACATCAATCCACAGCGCAGCTCCATTCAACGACGCCTGGTACAACACTTGCCGGCGCGCCACCCGCAAAGCCATGACCGTAACACCATCCCGTCGCAGCAGCCTGGTGACGACGATCGGTGCTACTACCATCGACGCTTCGGCGACGGAGCACGACAATGTCAACCACCCTGCTCCGCTGGACATAAGGGAAACGGCAACGGCAGCTCATAGACACAGCCGCGAGCTGCCAACCTGGAGGCAGTCGCGTCTTCGTCGCCGACCAAATTGCAAAGCAGCGGTTCCTTGTCGACAGCGGTTCCGACATCTGCTGCTACCCACGAGCCCACCTTCAAGGTACCCGTCCTGCTAAGTCCTTAGAGCTCAGCGCGGCAAACCGGTCCACAGTCAAGACTTGTGGCTCTCCGCCTGCACGTCCCGTTTAAAAACGTACGCTGTGGCCTTCAATGGAATTTTGTCATCGCCGACGTCATCGAGCCAATCATCGGCTCAGACCTTTTGGCGCACTACAACCTCCTTCCGGACTGCCGCCACGACCGCCTCATTTTCGCGACAATGGGACATTCTTCGCCAGGACAGCGAATGACTACTCACCAGCTGAGCATCAAAGTACTCGGTGTTGAAAATCATTCACCACGCTATCCTCGCTGAACTTCCCGGTTTCACGCGCCCTAGCGGGTTGTCACCTGATGTGCAGCACACCACTGTGCACTGCATCCGGACCACCCCAGGCACCCTGGTTTTTTGCCGCGCCCGTCTCCTTGCCCCGAACCGCATGCACATAGCCAAAATTGGAGTTCGAAGCCATGCTCCGTGAGGGAATCGCCCGCCGCTCCGACGGCCCATGGGCCTCGCCACTTCACCTTGTCCCGAAGAAGACCGAAGGCTGGTGCCCTGTGGGGACTACCGTGCCCTCAACGGCCGCACCATTCCGGACAGGTACCCTGTTCACCACATACAGGACTTCGCCCATCGCATTTATGGCTGCCATGTTTTCTCCGTGCTAGACTTGGTGAAGGCCTACACGCAGATACCAGTCAGTCCACACGACGTCCCGAAAACTGCAATCATTACCACCCCTTTCGGCTTGTTCGAGTTTCCCTTCATGAGCTTTGGCCTGAGCAATGCTGGACAAACCTTTCAACGCTTCATCAACGAAGTCGTTTGTGGCATTGACTTCTGCTTCGTCTATCTTGACGACATATTGGTCTTCTCCCGTAACGCCGACGAACACCACACGCACCTTCATCTACTTTTCCAACGCCTCGTTGACCACAGCCTACTCATCAATGTCTCAAAGAGCATGCTCGGCACTTCAGTCGACAAATTCCTCTGCCACGGAGTTTCATCAGAGGGAACTCGACCTTTGCCTCAATGCATCTCAGACCTGCAAAATTACCCCCCACCCACCACCTCTCAACACCTTCGCCGTATCCTCTGCGTGCTGAACTTTTACAGGCGTTTCTTGCCACATGCAGCCAACTCCAGTTCCCTCCATGATGCCTTGGCTGGACTACGAGGAAACCAACCCGTCACGTGAACACAGGATTTAACGCAACTTTTCGCAGAATGTAAAGCTGCTCTCTGCTACGCCACACTTCTCTCCCATCCCATGCCAGACGCTCCCTTGGGGCTCTTCACAGACTCCTCTAACTTTGCCGTCGGCGTCGCCCTTATGCAAAGCGTAGACAACACCTGGCATCCCTTGGTGTTCTTCTCCACAAGAAACTCTCAGCTCGGAAAATGACGAAACCCTGACCCCCGCCCCGCCGAGTTCGCCAGCTTCAGAGAACTTCTGGCGATATACGAAGCAGTTCAACACTTTCGCCACGTTCTCGAAGCACAGCACTGCACTATCTACACAGACCATAAACCTCTGACCTACACTTTCTCGCAACGCTGCAACAAACTCCCGCCGGTCCAGCAGAACCAGCTCTCGTTCATTGCCTAGTTTACCACCGACATCCAACATGTCAGCGGGAATGACGGTGGTCGCCAACGTGCTTTCACGTGTGGCAGCTATCAGCTCTTTGCAGATAACAGCCGACGTCCTCGCCAAGGCTCAGACTACGGATGTCGAACTGCAAGAACTTCTTAAGTGCAGGTCCTCACTACAGCTGCGGTAAATCCCCATACCCGGAACGACTAACTACTATCTCCTGCGACATGTCAACAGCACGAAGCAGGCCTTACGTGCCCCTTTCCCATCGCCGTGGCCTCTTCAACCAGCTGCATAATTTCAGCCATCCCGGCATACGCTCCTCTACATGCCTCGTGGCCAGACCGCTATGTCTGGCCCTCCATGCAAGTGGGATTGCCGCCCCTGACCGCGCTCCTGCATTCAGTGCCAGCGTGCTAAACTTGCCAGGCATGTCACTTCACCGCTCGGAGCATTCCCCTAGCCCTCTGGTCGGCTTCAACACGTCCACCTTAATATCATAGGGCCCTTTCCCCCAGCTGAACCATATCGCTACTGCCTCACCGCCATCGATCGGTATACTCGATGGCCTGAGGCATGGCCCCTCGAGGGAATCGCCGCGAAAGACGTCTCCTCGGCCTTCTTCGCCGGCTGGATTGCTTGCTTCGGGCCCCCTCGCCGCATCGCCACCGACCAGGGACGACAGTTCAAATCGCATCTTTTCAGGCTCCTCGGGCTGACCATCGGTTTCGGGCGCTCGAGGACCACCAGCTGCCACTCCTGCGCCAACGAGATGATCGTGCGTTTCCACCAGCCGTTCAGAGCAGCCATGTGCCACCTGGACATGATGGCTGGCAGCCATCCCAGCCGTCGCCCTGGGTCTTCGCACCACCTTCAAGCCGGACATTCAGGCTACACCTGCAGAGCTCGTCTGTGGGGAACCACTCCGTCTCCCAGGTGAATTTCTTGCTGCACCGCCATCCACCACCGCGATGTCAGATCCCACCGATTTCATCGCCCGGCTCCGACGCACCATCGCTGCCCTCCGCCAGTCACCTCCAGCTCACCACTGCAAGACTGCCCCTTTCGTCTTCAAGGATCTGGCAAAGTTGCGCGCACAGTTTTTTTCGCGACGACACCATCCGCAGGCCTTTCGAGCCACCTTACAGCGGACCCTACCCAGTTCTCCGTCGCAACAACAAAACCTTCACCCTGTGCGTTAATGGGAACGATGTCCACGTCTCTATCGACAGGCTGAAGCCAGCCTACATCGACTCCGCCGAACCAGGAAATACCAGTGCACCCCCTACATTGCAGCCTGCTTCTGTCACTACACGCTATGGACGCCGGATACGCTGCACAGATTTTTACAATCCCTGAGGGCTCTCCACTCCGCAGGCGGGTGATGTGGCGACACGCTCTTCGCATATTTCTGCGCAGCCTCCGCCTTGTTATCATCCAGCCCAGCGTAACACAGCCACACGCCGGACTGCGTTCTCGATAAAACACAGCGCCACTGCTGCGTCACCCGAAACATGCGTCACAGACTGGCTACAAAAACAGGTTGCCCGACTGGCAAGAACGCTTTCTGCCTTCCGAGACTAGCGTAGCATCGGTATGCTCGTCTGCTGCCATCGGCAATGGAATAAACATTTGTTACGTTTTCATGCTGGGATTCGTCCTTCTGCAGAAACCACATCCCACACACACATCCCACATCCACCAGTAAAGATAAATATAACTGCAGCATGTTCTCTTCATTTTCTCACTGCAAGGGCATCTTGTTCTTCAGGAGCTAAAGAGAAAGAGCCTGCTTCCCCCTCCCCCTTTTTCTTGCTGGAGTGGTACAATGTACCTAGCTGCATCAGCTTCGCCTCTACAGCTTCCTCTAATTCTCTTCAATGGTGTGCAGCTTTAACACCTACGTCATCGATGGACATGATGTTGAGTCATTGTGCAAGGCCTTCTCGGATGGTGCCAATGTTCGCAACAAGCCCACTGCTGTCATTTGCAAGACTTACAAGGGCAAAGGCCTTGCAGGTATGTTGGGTTTTGTCATGCAGCAGGCCCATTCTTCGGTGCTGAAAGCTATCTATTACTAGGCTTGATATTCTGTTCCAACATTACAGTTAATGATGGTTTTGGGTTTGAGGGGTCAGGTCACAAGACTGAAAGATTATAGTGGGGCTGTACAATCAATCCCCGCTATGATGAAACTGTTTATAATGGGTATCAAAAGAATAGCTATTCCCTTTGGAAATTTCCGTAGAAGACCATGTGTATTTGATGCCTTTTAAAATTTTCCTTCGGAGGCACGTAATGAATGGCAAATGAGCATCACTCGTAATTTCACTGAGTATATTGATTTCTGACAGTGCACAAAAGAGATGCCCATGATTAAGGCAGTGGTAGCCATTGGTCTGGCATATCCTTAGTCATCACCAGCCTGACTACCCCCACTGCAGGACAAAGGCCTCTCCCATATCGCTTCAGTTAACCCTGTCCTGTGCCACTTGCGGCCACCCTATCCCAGCAAGCTTCTTAATCTCATCCGCCCCCCTAACTTTCTGCCACCCCCTACTACGCTAGTCTTCTCCCCCCAAAATTCGGGATCTATGCTTCTTTAATTGCAGCTGTGTAAACGGATTGCTACCCTTGAACAATCTCGTCTTGTTCGTTACCAGGTTGACAGAGTAGGTATGGGTAGTCACTAAATAAAAATTTAATCACTCTAGGTATGGGCATAGACTCATGTTGGGGTGAGCTGTCACCTATAATTAATGTGGAATCGGCATCTTTCTAGGTTGAAGTTTTTGGCACTGTGTATATGCTTGGTTTTGATGACCAATATATTGACACATGAAAGTGTAAAGCCACCTGCCACGGTGGCTCAGGCGTTGGTGTTTGATCTCAACCGCTGCGGCCATATTTTGATGGAGGCTAAATGCAAAAATGCTAGTGTTTTACTATGTCAGTGCACGTTGCAAACCCCTAGGTGGTCTACATTAATCCGGAACCCTTCACTGCGGCATCAGTCGTAACCCTTGTATTGCTTCAATTGACAGTGTAGAACATGGTAATGTAAAACACATTCTGTTGCAGGCATTGAAGATGCTGAGAACTGGCATGGCAAGCCTCTTGGTGACAAAGCAGCAGCTGCGATTGAAGCCCTGGAGAAGCAGATGGTGAGCAAGGGACCATGGAAGCTAGCACCCCAGAGGCCAGAGAAGGAAGATGCCCCTCCGGTTGACCTCTCAAACATCCGCCTCTCTGAACCTCCCAACTACAAGCTTGGAGACAAGGTGAAGCCTCCTAGTTTTAATCACCCTCTTTGGTTGACACTAAATCGGAGCAGTATGAGGGGGAGATGATGACGGGCCGTTTATATATGGCGTGGCCGTGCAGTGAAAAAAAATGCAGCTCTATTCAGTCATGCCTGTTGGGGAAGGCCACATGGCAGGCTAACTGATGGAAATAAACTACCGTATTTACACGATTATAAGTCTACTCTCATGTAAGTAGACACACCCCCCCCAAAAAAAAATCTTCGAGGTTGTTTAAGCTGGCTTATCAACAAAACGAAAATGTGTTAGTCACTAGATTACTCGTCCACACTTGTGCCATCGTCCTCATTAGCGCTGCCGTCGTGATTGCTGCTGCGGTCCCACAGCTCATCGTTCTAACATCGTCGTGCAGCGAAATCCCGCACTTTGCAAACAGCCACTTCACGACATTGTGTGGAACAGCTGAAAATTTTGCCTCACTGCAGCTGCCGCACCTGTATCACCCGTTGCGAACGTCAAACTTATGGCCCGGCGTGCAGTTGGTCGTTTCTTCGGCATAAAGAATGACAGCCATCTTGAATGTAACCGTGGATGAGCGCTGGTCGCTTTCCGAACCCGGAGCACAAATGACGAAAGATGAAGCACTACATTAAAAATGTGTGAAACGCGGCCAGCAGTAGTCAAATGTGTCTGAGCCAAAGAGAAACAGCGCTTGAATGGTGTTGGTTCTTCCGTCGCCTACCGACACTCCCCAGCGCCGCTGCCGTTCTGAGTGGGGGTGCCGCCTCGATTGGAATAGCGGCCCTTCCATCGACTATCAACGCTCCCTTGAGCTCCGAGCGCGCATTTGAAACTAAAAAGAAAATGTGTTAAGACGCTTGAGCTTCCCGTAGCACGCGATTGCGTTATCGGGCCGGCAGTAGTGAAATGCATCAGAGCCAAATAGAAACTACATGTGAATGGCGTCGGCTCTTCCGTAGGCTACCGACACTCCCCGGCGCCGCTGCCGTTCAGAGTGGGGGCGCTGCCTCGATTAGAACAGCGGCCCTTCTATCAACGCTCCCTTGAGTGCCGAACACGAATTTGAAAGTAAAAAGAAAACATTAAGACTCTTGAGCTTCCCGTATAACGCGATTGCGTTGTTATCAGGCCGCCGTGGGGAGTCACGTGTGGGCAGTGTGGGGTGCCAGTTTGCTGCTTATCGATAGCCACCACCGCCCTCCACACACCGGGGGAGGGGATGCCAGTTCTGCACGCTGACATAGCAGCTGCTCAAGCAACACCAAGAGCGATGCAACAGAGCTGCACAGCAAAAATGCAAACACGCTGTAGCATGCCCCATATCTCGTTTGTCTGTCCTTTACTTAGAGTGCCATGTTTTCGTTTCGATTCTAAGTCGACCTTCCCCCCCCCTTCCAATTGCGATTTTCAAATTTTGGAAAATAGGTCGACTTACAATCGTGTAAATATGGTAGGCTGCTTTGTATGTGAGCTGCCAGCGCTTGCGAGCTGGAAGCACCTGTACCTTGCATGCTCCTGCTCAGTTTACATGGCTGTTGTTGTGCTGGTATGTGTACTCCGAGCATGGGAGCCTGAAATATTCATGGCAGAGATAGAAGGCAAGCATGAAGTTGTGAACAAAGGCAGTGTACACGGGTTAGGACTGGCACTGCAGAAACTAAGATGTGGCACAAGCCTGCAGTAAGGGATGCACATTCTGACTCCCTGGATTTAATGCTTGCTCGTTGTTAGTTCATGGCGGGTCCAATGGGGGCCCCACATAAACCTCTGGCTGATCGCTTTTTTTAGATTTCACTGCCTTGATCGAGATATCGGATCATTGTCATTAAAAACATTGGAGATGTGCGGTGACACACATGATACTCAAGTTGTCATGTCTCATAAAAATTCAAGTTTTGACAGTTCGAGTCAACAATGGCTATTATTAAAAATCTCTCTACATGGAATTTGCCTTTGCCCGGTTAATAACTTGTAGCTGAATTTCTTCTCGACAGCCAAACAGTGGCTATGACAACTTGGATTTCAAGTCCCTTGGGACATATAAGAACTTCAATATGATAGCTGCTTGTTCATGTATCATTCACACTCTTAGGGGGCAAGCTGGTGTAAAAGCTAAAGTGAATTAAAATGAGGCAAAACTTGTTTTTTTTTATGCCCCTACGACCTGAAGTCAGAGTTGACATCACATCTATTACTTGACCGTGAAGACCGAAACAGCACGAGAGAAGCTATTAAATTCCCGATTGTTTACCGGGTTTGGGAGCATACCACATCTGTATTCGTGCATAACATCTCTGCGTTATTTCCAAGAACTCACCCTAAAGCTTGGTGTCTGTACTCCTTTATGGCGTTTCGTTCTTGAGAATGGCTCGGTACAGTAATCCTAACTAGTGTTCACTTTATGATAGTTTTGCTGGTTAGACGGTGAACTGTAGCAGCCGTAATCTGAAATTTAATTTGCAAGGCACCGCTTTGTCTTTGTCTTCGTATTGCAGGTTGCAACTCGTCTTGCTTACGGTACTGCCCTGGCTAAGCTCGGCACCAACAACAGCAGAGTTGTGGCAATGGATGGCGACACCAAGAACTCTACATTCTCAGACAAGTTCAAGAAGGCTCACCCAGACAGATTCATTGAGTGTTTCATTGCTGAGCAAAACTTGGTGAGTGACATGACTTCTCTTGATTTCTTCAAACAAAACTAATATTGAAGTACATATCAACAACTTGCATGGTATCGATGTGCGAACTGTCTTTGAATGCTGAGATATGCAAAGAAAAAAAAAAGCTCTGTTCACTATTTTTTCGCTTTTTTTTCTGCTGGGCCACCTTTTGAAAGTATTTGAGCACTTTCTAGTTCTACGGTTCCCAATCTTCTTATCCTTGGGGAAACCATAATAAGTTTGTATAGATGCTGAGAACTCTCATTTCTTGACTGCCATCACTGCCTGCCTAGCATGCATGCGAAAGAGCATGCGGATGCATGAATGAAATAGACAGTATTGTGCACCCATGTAGGCATCGTGCAGGCTGTGGAGGTGCTAGGCGATGCGAGATGTGGTGGCCATAGGATGATATCTCTAATTATCCTAGGTTTGAATAGGAAATGGAAGAAACTAGTGGGGTAGAATCACCCCTGAAAGAAATGCCCAAATTCAATTAATCACTGGCTGTAAAGAAAGTCTGCTATAATTGCAGTTTGATTAGCCCTAAAATATAATGGATAAAGGAAAGGTTGGCTTGAGTTAAAACAGGAATTCAGTTATTTGGGGAACTCAAAGGCACCGAAAGTAACGAGAGGCTTCCATGGAACAAGTTTGGTCCAAATTACTGGCAGGTGCAACTAAAGTTATGGTGGTCGGGTATCACTTATCCTGGATGGTTGGAATACTCTCTTGCACATTTTGCTGTGTGCATATGTGCAAAAATTCTGCCTATTCAGTAAACTTTGGGGAGTTGGAAAAGTCTAGCCAGTGTTCACACGCTCCCCCAATTTTGTGCCCACAGGTTGGTGTAGCCATTGGCTGTGGATGCCGAGGAAGGACTGTCCCTTTTGCAAGCACCTTTGCAGCATTCTTCACTCGTGCCTTCGACCAACTGCGAATGGGTGCCATCTCTCAGGCCAACATCAAGTGTGCCGGTTCTCATGCTGGGATCTCTATTGGTATGCTTTTCCACTGGAGCATTGGGGTTCGTAATTAGGTGGGTGCCTCAGTTTGCCCAAAAACAGTTAACGTTTACTTGTGTACAGTAGTAATTTACTTTGTTTAATTGCTCTCTCTGATGTCGTAGCATTAAGAAAACTTGAGAGCAGTGCACAATAGCTAGCGTTTGGAATTAACCTAACAGAGCCACTCTTGCTGTAAAGTTATTGTGACGAGTTGCATTCCGGCTTCACATTTTGATTTGAAATCTACATGTTTTTAGGCATTCAGCTGTAAGCTTGGCAGTAAGATTGCTCATTGTTCTGGTCTAGCCGGTGCTCTTATGAACGTATTGCCACTGTGCAACATGTCTGATACTTGTTTGTTCTCCCTTTTCCTCCTGCTGTTTACCAGGTGAAGATGGGCCATCCCAGATGGCATTGGAAGATCTTGCCATGTTTAGGACAATTCCCGGCTGCGTGGTCTTCTACCCAAGCGATGCAGTGTCCTGCGAGCGTGCCTGTGAACTGGCAGCCAACTACAAGGGCATAGTGTTCATCCGGACATCGCGCCCCAACACTGCTGTCATTTACCCCAACAACGAAAATTTCGAGATTGGAATGAGCAAGGTAATCAGTTGTGCAGATATATATGTGTATATATATGTCTATATACTTTTTTTCACTCTGCAGTGGTTGTTGGGTTGTTACAGGTCCATCCCACCCTTAAGTGTTTGAATCTGGTCTTGCATTCCAGTTGCATCAATACTTCCAACTAGCATTGACTGAAATTGCTTCACTGCAGAACTCTAGTAAACGATATTCACTTTGTCTTCTGTGGAGTCTAGTACAGCCATTCCAGTTACAAGATCTCAAGTACAACATCAAAATAAAAAAACGGCTTGTCTTGATTTCTATGAAAACATCTTCAACGAAAATCCGCCTGGTTGGGTTCTTGAAACAATAGTTGAGAGAAAACTGCTGCCAACCAATATTCTATTTTGGTTGGCGTCTAGTTCTAATCTTGCATTTTATTTTTGGATTGAAGTACTTGTGCAAGCTTTGGACTTATCATATGTTACAGTACTGCTATTGCTGTCGCTTCTTTACTTGGGAGAGAGGCAAAAATTCTTGCAACCTTTTTAGGTGAGGCAATTAAAAGGTCTGCGTGCTATGGCATTCCACTCTGGCTTAAATTGCAAAAATCTGAAAAAAAATTTTTGGAAAACACATTTTGTATCTATGAAATCTTTCTAATTATATCCCGAAAAACTTTCAAACCAGCCCAGAAGTGAGTTAATAAATGTTTGACCGTAGGTAGCAAAAAAACTGGCTTAAATCTCCTTGGCAATGTCGGTTTTCCCAAGTGTTTTTTTATCCGACTGCCCTGCTTGCAGAAAGGGTAGCACGACAATGGCTTCAACTTTTCATGTAGCTTGTTGGAAAGGGTTCCTTGCAAATTCTTTTTGCATGATGTTGCTATATTTTTTCTTTTTTAATCTCACTAACTTGGCATGGCAATACTGAGGGCATTATGCAGGCATGGATGTAACATTGTGTACAAAAATATCGGGCTACTAAATATATTTGGATACTTTCACTGCATCTGCCATCCCTTTGGGTAAAACACCTACCAGGTATTGTTCTCATGCCAGGCTTTCTAGCATTGAAGCATATAAAAATGTCAAAAGTACTGAAGGTATTTCAGTTAATATTTTTATTTAAGCATTCAGTGGAGTTTGCAGTAAGCATGCAAATTTTCATTGCTCTATGCGAAAAAAATAAATTTTAGCTCCAAAACCCGTGCCCCCCCGCTTAAAGCGCCACTGACCGGGGGTCTGGACATTTTAGACAAACAAGCCCACTGCATAGATGAGGCATTGGAGATAACCTCTGCAAAATATTAGTTTTGAGCGCCCCGAAAAGCAGCAAAAATTCAAATCTCAGCCCGTATGCTCTTTCCTTCGAGAATCCAACATCCTCATCTTCTAATCTGGTTCCTGAGCCTTCAAGTTGACGTCATCTTGAAAATCTTCGTGAAAGGCATTCCATTGCTGCGTCGTTCTGTCTGACGGGTGACAGGTCGGCGTAGCCAGTTCGTCGCACCGTCTGCTCGTTGTGCGCACGCTTTCCGTAACACCTTCAGTTTTCGCACATGCATACAAGCCCCCCCACAAAAACGATGTTTAGTTACTCGTGCCAGTTCATATATGCTTCGACGTGTTCTGTGCATGTGCCGTGTCGTATGTCTTAGAGCAGTTCTCTCGCACACTCGACCGCTCCGCACACACACTTCTTCTCACTCGTCCATCTTGTCTACACTGCCATTGACCTGGTTTTTCTGGGCCCCGTTGAAAGACATGAACTTGGGAGCAGAGAAAAGACACAAACACATTGAACACCTAAGCACACACTGAGAAGCGCAAACACAAACTTGCATTTCCAAGAAATGCCGGACTGTTCCCGGGTCCACACTTCGCTGTGCGTTTCAAACAAAAGCGACTCCCGCCGCTCTGGTCGTAAAACGGTAGGGAGGCCTCACAAAAAAATACATGCATGAAAAGGAGGCTCGTTGATTGGGCATGTCGCTGACAAAAACAGATGTACGAAAAGATGCGCTCTCTAACAAGTTGAGGTGGTCCAACCGACCGTGTCACTCAATCATTCAGTGTATGGGGAAAATGCAACGACGATGTTTTATCGTTGGATGTCCATGCAGCTCTAGAGTTGAACCACGATCTGGCACACATTGAGAGAAGATTCTGCCTCGAGTCGTGTCTGTCTCCCAACGCATTGGCCTTCCAGACGTAACGGTCAAGAATGTGGTGGCTTACGGAAGACACTTCACTTTGGAAGACTGTGTCCACGATCCAAGGCTACTTCCTTGGAAGCCGCATCTGAAGGAGGCTGGGGCGAGGAAGGACAAAGAAAAAAAATTGCTACCAAACACCGCAAGGAGACCCATGGAGCAAGCTAGGTTGTTGTGAGACCCCCGGCCCCCATGAAATATCCTGGGTAGCAAAAAGCAAGAACAGAATTCTTTTCAAGGCGGGGCTGTGATGTAGACACGTAACATACTCTACCAGACACCATGCCTCCTGCTAACATCTGAGGAGGAAGTGGGAATTTCCCTTGCGGAGCCTACTCGACAAAGCAAGAGAGAAAAATCTCGGGGAGAGAACGGAAGGAGAGGAGCATGGCGAAGTAGCTTGATTGCGATGGCTGTAACTATGCTATTAATGAGTCGTTTAAAAAACATTTGTCCCTGCGCCTTCCTGGGGATGATGCCTCGCGACCAGAGGGTGGTCAGTGGTCCTTTAATGTCTGCACAATGTTGCTAGTTAAGACGGTGGCATGTTTGGCCCGTGAAAACTTGTGCTCATTTATTGAGTACCTATGCAGCAGTTGAGTGTCAAGGTTTAAAATATCAAAGGTTGAAGCTGTCTTCAGTGACATCCAACGTTGGGCCAATTAGTATGAATTGTGAAACGGCACGCAAACAAAAAAGGTTTAGCCCAGTTCTATCCTTTCGTATTTAGCCTTTTTTTTGTGCACGGTGTTTCAGGATGAAAGCTGTATTTACTTAATGATCAGCAGGTGGCAGTTCTGATTATCTGCATTTCCTTTATTACAAAAGCCTCATTGCAGGAATTTCGGCTGCTGAGTTAGTAGCATCAGTCCTTGGTCAAACTGAAACTTGTGCACAGCAGCAGCAATCAACACAGTGGTAACTGCTGTGCTCTATTTTGTTCATTTCACATAGGCAGTAGCCCATTGTTGCCACCCCCTTTTCTAGGCTTGCATATACATCAATCACTAATGTGGCTAAAATCACTAAAGTATTACGCATGTTCCTATGTAATTGGTGCATCTCGCTGATAGATGCTGTACTGTCCTGCTGTTTGCGCAAATAGTGAGCTGATTGCCTTGCATAATTGTTCACAATTACCTGCCCCAAGATTGACTAACATAGTCAATCTTTTTCTGCTTGCTGCTGCTTGGACTTCTGCGAGGATGAGACATTTGAATGGACAAGTTGCATGAGTGATTCTTGGCATTGTTATAGTGCATTCACCGTGGTTGGGTTAGAGCAAATATATTGAAATATTGGCGTTCTGCCAATAATTCAAGTACTCAAGACTTTGAAGAGGGCAGATGGCATCTTAACAAATTTGCCAATTTTGTACAGAAAGTCTGTTCCCTAGGCTACTGTGGTGCTTAATTCCACCCAGGGCTACTGTGGTTTTGCTCAATACAGAAAGCTTCAGGGCTTGATTTTCTTTCCAATTGCCTAACTTTACACACTGTTTTAAAGGAACATGTTGGAATAGCTTCAATGCTTGTCTAGTGTGACGTTAGGCACCGATGCCAATGCCAAGAGTCGCGCTACCATTTTGAGCTTCAGTGAACCCGTTTAGAGCGCTGAAATCTCAACAAAGCTGTTGTTCTTGCAGGTGGTGCTTAAAAGTGGTGATGACAAGGCTCTGCTGATCGGTGCTGGCATCACCCTCCATGAAGCTCTGAGTGCAGCAGAGACCCTCAAGAAGAGCAACATCAATGTGAGGGTGCTGGACATCTTCTGCCTGAAGCCCCTTGACCAGAAGACCATTGTCTCAAATGCTAAAGAGTGCGGCGGCCGCATCGTTGTTGTCGAGGATCATTATCCTGAAGGTGGGTATTGGTGCAGGCTTTTAACTGTTGCATGCTTCAGTTTGCTTGCTTTCTGTTTAAAAGGACGCTGAGAATAAATGGAAGTTAGCCTTATCGGACTGCTGCGTTCAAACGACAAAGATGCTACTTAACTGAAAACGCTGCTTTCATATCTAGCAAATAACAAAATGTGCATCACGTTGAAATTTACAGCAACTGGTGGTAGGCCAACCTTTGTCATAGTCGCTGTATGCCTGGCAGTTCAGTAGTGCTTGTACTTGTGTGCAGTGGCTCGGGAGATTTCTTCGTCGAGTGAACCGGTGTAATCATTTCAGGCGACGATGTCTAGATAGCTGTGCATCAAATGACTTGCTGCTGCAAATTCGCACAGTCTGATTAAGTGGTTGTTCGAAAGCTTCTGTTATTTCCAGCCTCAAATTTTGCCTTATGGAATCAATTAGTAATGCAGTCCACATTCAGTCTAGTCCATGCAATGTTAATCATTTCCAAGGTGTCAAACAGCAGTACGAACCAGGATGCTAGCATATGGTATATCAACTGCTGTCAGCATGCGCTGGATGGGCACCTTGAGCCTTTGATGCCTCTATCCAATGGTTAGATCTTGCACACCACATTCAGTAGCAAAAGAGCATGGCGACCGCAGACTGTAACAACAGCACCTGGCGTGTCTCACAGTTGCCAAGCACAAGCAGGACATACCAATTTTTTTTTTCCCTGTCGAGTCCAAACTCAACTAGCTACTCGGCCAAGCAAGTCCTGTGTAATTGCTGTTGGTCTTCTAAATTTACTCTTATTGGCATTCCCATCGAGTGAAGTAAGTCGTGCATCATTTCTGCAGTTCTGCCATGCCTTTAGCATATGAGAACATAGCTCCCAAAGCAGAGACTTGTGAGACTTGCTGGTGACAGCGGAGCAGTTCAGTTTTTCGGCACTGTACACGTCCTGCCTATTTTAATTGCTGTTTTGGGGTACTACGTTCTTTCCAGTGGAAAGGAGGAGGCTGCCATGGGGGCCAACAGATGCTGTTCGGTATCCATGCTCTCGGGAACAGATTTTAGACAGCGGGAAAAGTTTACTGTGCCTCCTCGTCCACTCTGCCAGAGTGGTGTTCGTCATATCAGATAGTGCCATTGCTTTAATACATATATTTCGATTGTATCACTGCCCTCTTTCATAAGGTGTGAGTGTTCGTTATTACTGCGGCTGCCATAAGTGGGCTGTACTGCATTTCCTATCAGTTACCTTTCATACCTGAAGCTCACCAGTTCGCATCTTTCTTCTAGGTGGCATTGGGGATGCTGTGAGTTCGGCTGTGGCCCAAGAGAGGAACATAGTGGTGAAACACCTGGCAGTGCGTGGAATCCCTCGCAGTGGTCCGTCAGCTGCACTGCTGAGCATGTTCGGAATCGATGCTGAGCACATTGTCAAGGCTGTTCATGAAGTTCTCAAGCTCTGAACAGTCGAGTAAATTCCATGCACATTGATCATTTGGCACAAAGTTGAATATTCCAGTTGCATTAAAATAACCCATGTTTGTTGCTGTCTTCAAATATATATTTTTAATTGGAGCTTTGCTTGTTTACGTCTAAAATGTGCATTTTATATTAAAATTGTTCATTTTTTCAATTGCGTAACATTATTTTGCAATCTGACCTACTAGACATCGCATCAAAAGTAAGTGGAAACCTGGCATGCAAACCTGGTGGCATCTGGGCTGTTAGTGTCTGGTAGCACAGTATGTTGGTACAGAGATGCTCACCTGTAGGTGCAGCATGCTTATTAAATTCTACGTGATGCACTTTGATGTAAGTACCATTGACATTTCAAGCCTGATGCCCTCTGCAATTAAATCTGCTTGGTTTGCTGTAGATCCCGCTAGAAAAAAGAAAAGGTACATTCATAAGCAACTGTGCCAACTGAAACAAATTTTTGAAAGATAAATAGGCAAACATTCTTTGTTTCTTTCAAAAGTCTTGTTTGGTCTCTGCAACGGAAGCAGAAACTAAAAAAAACATTTAAAATGAGCACAGATGTTTATGGCTTGATACCTGTAACAGTTTGTCACCTTTGCAACTCATTAATTTGGACTCGAAGGAATTGGAATTCCAGTTATCAAATGCCCCGTGGCACATGAAAAGAATTGCCGAATATGCTCTGAAGCTTTGTCAGGATGCGCCATTGCACCAACAGTCCCTGCGAAGCTTGCAGTTTCGGCTTGCCGCTAGTAAAACGTAAGCAACCGGAACACACATGTGTTGGGACGGCAAGACTGCATCTAAAAAGAAAATGAAATTACCAGGCACATGCCAGTCAGTGTCAAAACTCTCGCATTGGTTTCAGGGCAGTTTAATTTAGAGATTCCCTTTTCTCGATTAGGGCTTGCTTACTGTTTAGATCTCTCCTTCAGTGCCAACATCAAGAGGCATGCCGCAAGCCTGAAACCACTGAGTTTTACTGCGTAATCTATATATTACAATACTTCCCAACTACCTCAGTCAACTAACCAGTGCCCTTGGACCTAACTGAGCAGCAGTAAAGTCTGTGCCCCATCGTAGGTATGCGTGATTTTAACAGAGGCAGGCAACAACAAGCGCCGTGCAGTTGGGATCGGACGGCAGGCAAAAGCGCGGTCGATAGCTCATCGCCGCGGTTTGCAACGAAGCTCGGAAGACGAAACTACGTGGCCACGCTATTTTTTTTTGGCCTAGCGGCAGGTGCCTTCTGGCCATCACGTCTTCCGTTATGCGCACTTCAGAGGTGCACGGGCTTCAATATTTACTGTCGCTTGCCCTGCTAGTGACACCTCGACTCGACCCACTTCTGAAACCGCAATTGGGTTTTGACCGGAACAAGATGGCGGAGCTAACGCGAGAATGGCTGTGTAGGCGACATGATTAGTGTCACGGCTGTGGACGTCAAGTATAATAATATACAAGACACCTTATGGAAGTATCAAACAAGAAAATTGGCAGTGACTTAACATGGCTAACCCTCGAATTCAGCGAAAAGTAAGCACGCTTGCTAGGCGTCTGAGGCTCGTCCATGGCAGCTTCGCTACACGCTCGCGACAGCCGTTCTATATATAACCACGTGGCACATGGTAGCACATGGTCTTGGAACACCCCCATCGGATATGTCATCGCGTGGCTTCACATCACCCCATCGGCTGTTTTTAAGATCAAAGGTCGACCGAAAGGTCACCCAACGTCAAAGGTCATGGTTCGACGCCATAACTGTACCACATACGCTCATACATGTCTAACGTGGTTGGGCTGAAGGTCTTTCAAGGTCATTCTCCGGTCTACGCGACGACTGCTTTACCTAGCGTAGTGAAGCTTTTCGCTCCAAAAAACGTGCCTTTTCGCCGGCCATCGTTTTCATCAAGTGTGGTGTGCTGATAAGCCTACCTGTGGAATTTCACATCGTGACCGATCCCGATCCACACGGTTAACATAATTATGCAGCTGTGCTACGTGGTGTTTTAACTCACCGCCATAAAGCGCATGAAATATTAATGAAAACGAACAACCAAGAAATTCAATGCGCAGTATGATCTGCAGCTCAGTAAACTTACAGTACCCTCCCCCCCCCTTTAATAGTCGGTCCGTAGCCTCTATCTTCCCGGCATGGCGTCGAATATACCAGTATATTATACTACTACTAGGCACTGTAGTGCAGGGTCGCCAGCTTTCCCTCCAGTTAATAGACACCCTTATGACAGTATACCCACACGCACGAGCCGTTGCCGAATCATGACCGCCACGCTTGACAGCTGTTCGAAACGAACAAGCGATAAAATAATTAAAATAAAAATAAAACAAAATTTTATTTTAGATTTCCGATCACAAGCGCAAAAACATGTGGAAGTAAGGTTGACGTGTGCAAGATGTTCTTTGTTTTAAATTTATGTTTTCTGCTACTTTTAGCGGCTGCTTTAAAAGCTAGCGGCAACATTGAAACAATTGTTGTCCTGTTTGGCGCCTTACATGAAGGCGGTTTACAGAGAGACGAAGCAAGGGACGAAGGATAACGAAGGCGTTTCCAGCCAGCGTTTCGATGACGGGCACACTATTCTTGCTGCCTAGTTCCGGAGTTCTCTCCAACTGCGTAAGGTGAGCCCAATTCACTGCAAAAACTTTCACAGCGAAAGCCATAATAGCTTTGTTACAAGCCATGTAGGGGGACAACGTCAGCAGTAACGCTACGCGGGCTGCTTTTGTATTTTCTCACTGCGCGGTTCAAGTGACCACCTACAAAGTGAGCCAGAAATGCGTCTTACCTTTTCTCAAAGCCAAGAGAATGTTTAGACCGCCAATAAGATTCTGTCTAGCCTTATTCGCAGTCTTTACCCCGCCGCGATGGCTCAGTGGTTGTGCTCGGCTGCTGACCCGAAAGACGCGGGCTCGAACCCGGTCGCGGCGGTCGAATTTCGATGGAGGCGAAATTCTAGAGGCCTGTGTACTACTGTGCGATGTTAGTGCACGTTTAAAGAACCCCGGGTGGTCGAAATTTCCTGAGTCTTTCACTATGGCGTCTCTCATAGCCTGAGTCGCTTTATGTTAAACCTCCATAAACCAAACCTTATTCGAAAGGAAAGACGCCAACTGGCTCACTTTGCCTGTCGACACCTCAATCGTGCCGTGAGGGAGAAACACGAGTGTGTTCCAGTGTATTCCAGCGTGTTTTTTCTCTCGCGGTGCGGTTGAGGTGTCCACCGGCAAAGTGAACCAGTTATGCGCCTTTCCCGTCCTCAAATCCAGCGGAGGGTCTAGACTATTAACAACGTGGTAAAAACTGCGAAGAATAGTGTCTGGTTCGCTGCAAGCAAACGGGCCCTGGACTATGCCGGGAACTCCCCTCACCTCTTTTGTTTCACTTCTTCAAACTGCCTGCTATCCTATATTTCCGCTACCCCAGCTCAGGTGCCGCCGTTTAGTGATGGCAGATGCCGGGGTGAGCAAACATCTTTTACCTTCCTTTTTGTTATTTTAAATAAATAATCACTATATACTATGCCGGGAAGTATTGACAGGGGGCAGGCCATGATGCAGAACAACGCTCTAGCTGAATCGGGGCGTGCGTCTCTTGTGGTGCACAACGCTTTCTAGTCCCGTCCTTCCCGGCCGCGGCAGCCGCCTTTCGACCTTCCGCTTTCTTAGGGCTGCGCTACTGTTCGCGCTTCGAGCCTCCGAGTTATGCTGATTCCACGGATAGGATTTAATATGGCGGCCTCCAAGTGGTTGCTATGCTAACCGAGGTGGTTACATAATGGAATAAAATAATAGACGGCAGCGTGATGCCAAGCACCACAACTCGAAACTAATGTACGTTGATCCCGCATATATATCCCTGTCTGGCACGCGTCAAAGTCTGGTCACTTAGTCCCGACATTCGTGTAAAATTAGTGGGCCAACCGTTTGCCGTAGAATATTCTGGCTGATGTCATACGATTCAGCGTTCCGTGCAGCATAAACTTACTAGTAAAGTTAGAGCCTAGCTCGCGGCAGGGATTCGAACTGGCAGCCTATGTTAGATGTGTTAACACTCAGTTCGATCACTACCTTAGCATCTACTCATTTTTTGTCACTGTGTGATTCAGGTGTCCGCCCACAGAATGAGCCAGTTATGTGCCTTTCCTTTACTCAAAACCAAAAGAGGGTCTGGACTGTGAATAAGGTTAGAGTAGGAAAGAGTAGGAACTGTACAGTCTTATTTGCTGCCTGCAAGCGGGCTGTCCAGTCAGTGAAGTGTGCAGGGAATGCAGTCGAACAGAGTGGAGACTGCAAGCGGGAGAAGGACGAGTATGCAAGTGAGCGTAGAGAGAGACGCCCAGCTGGACAGTCGCCTGTGAAGCGTCAAAATGTGCCTGCAGCTCCAGACATCTCGGCCGCTAATGGCAGTCAACCTGCGCTGATTAATGCGGTAAGCTTAGGTTCACTAATTTTCGTGATGAACCTAAGAGTAGAACCTAGCAATCGAAGGTTTAGTGAGCTACGAATGATGTATACACAAACCTCGACTGCAGTGTCTAGCAGCCAGGGCTGTTCATTTGAGAAAAAGGGCTATTCAGAAAGATTTTTAAGGGCCTTTGGAACTGGTTAAATTTGGATTCAGTCCTTAAATTCCTTGAGAAATTTGTATGGGTCTGACTGAACTAGCTAGCTCTTGAAGGAAATTTTTGCATGGGGACGAAGAGCTCAAAAACAAGTACCACTCTCACGAAAATACATTTTTGGTGAGGTGAATTTGACGGGATCTGCCGATATTTCAAAGCCCACCCTCCATCCCTCGATCCTCGATCTGTTTTCCTGTGGCAACTTTTGCAAAACCTTAAACATTAATTCAATCCGAACCAGTGGTGCTGTTCAATTCAAAGTGGCATCACACCTCTATTTTGTTTTATGCTTCACACCATGTAGTGCGTGCTCTAACGCCATGCCTTGTGAAAAGTGCACTTTCAGCTGACCTGCCTTGAATTATCTGCATTGAGGAGAGTGCGTATTCTTCCCAAAAAGTACTGATGTTGCTACAATGGGTAAATCGGCTCAGAATGGTCAGTTGGAAAGCTTCAAGCACATCGGCAGAGAACATGCATGTAGCAGCAGCACCATGACAAATTTTCATGCTTACTGAAAAAGAACTGCCAGAAATGCATTCGTATAAGTATGAGGATGTTCCAGTTTGTCCTTAGCATAATAGAAAAATGGCTTCGACGTTAACAAGCAAGTTAATTCAGAACACACGGCAGAGCTATGACATGCTTCTTGGTAAACCAGCTGCAATGAAGTAAAAAACCTTAGCAGCCGCATCATTGTGCTAATATTGTTGAAGCTGATGGCTTCTGTGTATCTAGTGAGTTAAGAGTATGGGTTGTTCTTGGCAAACCAAAAACCAAACAAAAAAGCAGCTAGTGAGCAGGAAAGTCTAAAATGAAAGTTACTGTAGCTGGAGGTCACAAACTCGCATGAAAGAAAGAAATTCACAGTCGATTTGCATATACCCAGTTTCGTACATAGCAATCAATGATGGCAAAGCTAGCGCGCTTGTTCATGCATGCTAAGTTTTCAGCCAAAGTGTATTTCACCTTGCAATGAAATGAACACAGGCATGTTTCGTCGTGAAAAGCTTAAGTGCCGTGACTGGCACCTTCTGGACTTCATTTTACCGCTTGCCGGATTTTCACCCTGCGACTCGGAGACTTCGAGAAATAAGAATCGCATGTGGCAGTATGATACATGGCTGGTAGGGCAAATCGCTCTTACTCAATCCGCTCCTAAAAGTAGTTTGCACTTAATGAAACTATAGCCAAGGGTCGGAACACTGAACGCCTCCGACCATGATTTTCAGTGATACCACTTCATTTTATACCGCACTTAGTTTTCTTCCAAACACTCATCGAAGTTTCGAGAAGAACGGATGATACGTGGCGGAGTAATATGGTTTCATGGGCGCACTACTTCTGCAGCCTCTGCAGCGTTGCCTGCTATGTTTGAAACGGAGTATAATTAGGCGAAATGCGAATTAATGCACTAGCATTTTGGTTTTTACTTTGGTTCTGGTGGTTGAATCCACTGTTTACGGATGGAAGTTGTTTGGATAGCAACAGTGGTTTAATGCACACATATGTGGAATTGCTCATTTTCCATTTTACTTTCATTGATCCCTGGGCGTTCCACTCCTGTCACAGTAGTGCAGCAGTTAAGCGATGCGCCAGTCCCTGCAATGGCAGGTGCTGCCATCAGTGGGGCTTGTAAAGCCTAGGTTGCTCTTCCTGAGCTACCTCTAGTGATCAGTCATTGAACTATATATATATTATAACAAATTAAAATTAAGAACACCGTTTGTGTTCGCTAAGTGATGTGCAAATAGGATCCCAGGCCGCTGAAGGGATCCATTAAAGCTATCGTGGAATACCCTTAAGGTCGAGTTTTAGTGTCCCCCAAACTTTCAGCCTTATTATCCTTAGTGCAGCATTATACTCGTCAATCTGTCCAGTTTACAGGCGCTAAGATTTTTCGATGTGGACAGAAAAGAAATCCTGCAGACTTTTATGTAATCACAGTTTTGAATGTGATCTTGTATCTTTGTCGCCCTGCTTTTAATCTTCTAATCGCTTGTAATCGCTTGAGTTGTAACTTTCTTTAGAAGTGCTGCCAATTCGCCACTGATAATTAAGAACTCTGCTCCTGTGTCCAACAACGCGCTAATGCTGTGACCACCGAGGAGCACGGGTATGTCGAGGGAGAAGCAGTCCTTTAGTTCAGCTGCTGTGGTCGACGTCATCAAAGCTTGATCATCGGATGTCTGTGTGGTCTCCCCTTTTCCTATCCTCCTCTCCATCTTTCACTTTCCTATCTCTGTCTCACAACTCTCCTATATCCTACTAGCTTCTTGGTTTTTCCTTTTTTCCTGGCGGCGAGGGTTAACCTTGTATGACCAACTACCCTGAGTTGCGTCATATTTGGTTATAGTTGAGGTGTACAGCTGGCGTGGGCAGGACTTGCTATCAAGTTCCTGTCCCGTCCCCTTGTTGGACTCCGTGGTGGGTGGCTGGCACTATGACCGAAAAACAAAATTTTTTTATGACTCCCCAACTTTCAAAACCTGATCGCTCTCTCAAAAGAGGGCGGAACGAGGCAGACAACTTCTTTCAAAAACGAAAAGTAACTTTTCCCAAATATCATGTGATCCACAGTGAATAACAAGATAAACAGGCAAGAATAATATCCCCCTTCCTTGTGTCAAAGTGCTTGACTGAAACCTTAGGCATTGGCTATAAGCTGTCAAAAATGGCCAGCGGCGACTTATTGCTCGAACTGTGTGACAATGTCCAGCAATCTAAGCTCTCCAACCTAACGTCCATAGGGGAAATCCCGGTCTCCGTGACTCCTCATCGCTCACTTAACACTGTCCGAGGCGTAATATCGGAAAATGATTTTCTTCACATAACTGAAAAAGAAATGCTCGAAGGGCTCATCGACCAAGACGTCATAGATGTCCGCCGAATCAAAATCCGGAAGGACAACAAGGAAATAGGCACAAAACACATGATCCTGACGTTCAACACCAGCACCAAGCCCGACACAATCGACGTGGGATATTTGAAAATCAATGTAAGACCATACATACCAAACCCTCGCAGATGTTTCAACTGCCAAAGGTTCGGCCACGGCTCACAGAGCTGCCGCGGTCGCAAAACGTGCGCAAAATGTGCCTCGAACGATCACCAGTCTGATGTATGTGACGCAGCCCTGTGCTGTGCAAACTGTGAAGGAGAACATGCTGCATACTCCAGGGCGTGTCCGTCCTGGAAGAAAGAAAAAGAGATAATGACCATAAAGACAAAAGAAAACATTTCTTTTAAAGAAGCGAGAAGGCATTTTGCACTTACAAACACATTCTCCTTCACAGCAAAACAAAACTTCGCTGATGTGGCTCGCAGGGGCATAGCACCACACAGCACTCCGGCACCTGCCAAGGCCGCTCCCACCGAGCCGATGGCAGGGCCATCCACGCCCCAGGCAGGGTCAGCGAAAGCTCCCCTGTCATTGCCAAAGCAGGGACCGCCGGTCCATGGGTCGGCATCCCGCAGGACCTCCCTCCGTCGGGAGAAACCTGAAACTAACACAACCGCGACTGCGCGGTCCTCCAGCACCTCTGTTGAGGTGATGGCTACAACACCCACTCCGCCTCCATTACAGCGGCGGAACAGCTCTCGTGAGCGAAAAAAAGACAGGCCCCTCATAACGGGCCCACCACATAAGTAAATCCCCCTTCATTTTCTCTCAAAAACACAAGCATGGCTTTTTTAATTCAATGGAATTGCAGTGGACTTATGCGGAATTATAGTGACATAACACATATTTTAGGGTCAATGTTACCCATAGTTTTATGTCTTCAGGAGACCAATCTTGGTCCACAACATGTACATATCCTGAAACATTATCAAACTTTTAGACGCGATCGCGAGCAGGCAAATCGACTCTCAGGAGGCGTCGCGATTGTTGTTCAAAGCAGCGTCCCTGCTCAAGAAATCAAGCTCAAAACAAAACTTGAGGCGGTAGCAGTGAGCATCGTCAGCTACGAAACACTAACAATCTGTTCCGTATACATTCCTCCACATTTTACATTAACAGTCCATGATCTAGAAGAATTGATAGAGGAACTTCCAGAGCCATATCTGGTAGTTGGGGATTTTAACGCTCACTCCCCTTTTTGGGGAAGCGAGCGCTGCGACTCTAGGGGGCAAACAAGCGAAGATTTTATCCTCTCAAATAACATCTGTCTTTTAAATACAGGAAAAGTAACTTATTGTTGCCCAAGCTCGGCAAAAATGAGCTTTCTCGATTTAGCTTTCGCATCACCATCGCTTTTTAACGATTTTAAATGGGATGTTTTAAATGACCCTCTGGGAAGTGATCACCTACCTGTTATCATCAGCCTCTCATCGTCTACTGCAGTCATCCCCACAAGACCACGGCGCTGGAAACTTCACCTCGCCGACTGGTCACTTTTTACAGCAAGTGCCACACTAGAAAAAGAATTTTGTGAAGATCTCAGCATAGACGAAATTAATGGAAAGTTTACTACATGCATAATATCGGCCACTAGCCATAACACAAACAACAGGACTCTTACACAAAAAACATAAAGTATGGTGGACACAAGAATGCACATTGGCAAAAAAACAACAAAATAAAGCTTGGGGCTTTCTGCGT
Organism: Amblyomma americanum; assembly: GCF_052857255.1. Classification (NCBI taxonomy): domain Eukaryota; kingdom Metazoa; phylum Arthropoda; class Arachnida; order Ixodida; family Ixodidae; genus Amblyomma; species Amblyomma americanum. The sequence goes on along the minus strand of NC_135503.1, from coordinate 32,410,701 downwards.
CGGTATCTCACAGCGGAGAACTTGATTGCCTTTAAGAGGGCCAAGGCCAGAGCGCGATTCGTTCGGAGAAATGCCGAGAAATCCTCGTGGCAGAAATATGTGTCCTCAATAAACAGCTCAATAACCTCAGAAAAAATGTGGGAAAAGGTTTGAAGATTCAGTAGTGACCATACCCCTTTCACACTTCCTCTATTGACTACTCCCGGGACACAAACATCATTAGAAGAACAGGCCAACATACTAGGTGAGCATTTTGCTGAAGTTTCCAGTTCGTCCAATTACACAAACACGTTCCAGAAGTACAAAGCAATAGCAGAAAAACAAAAACTTCCATTTGCAGCAGGTATGCACGAGGACTACAATCAACCCATCACACTCCAGGAATTGAATAGGGCATTATCTTGTGGTAAAAAGACAGCAACAGGCCCAGATAATGTGCATTACGCTATGCTCGCCCATCTCTCTGAGGCTGCCGTGCAGGCATTGTTGAAATTCTTTAACAAAATATGGACAACTGGGAATATACCTGAGGAGTGGAAGAAAGCAATAATAGTACCTTTTTTGAAACCCGGAAAACAACCAACAAGTCCTAACAATTACAGACAGATAGCCCTCACCAGCTTCATCGCTAAATCTTTAGAAAGCGTAATAAACATTAGACTGACCTTCACACTTGAATCTCGTCGACTCTTAGATTTACGTCAATGTGGATTTAAGAAAGCATGCTCGACCACTGATCACCTTGTCCGCCTAGAAAACACCATCCGGGAGGCGTTCATCCACAAACAGCACTGCATCGGGGTCTTCTTCGATTTGGAGAAGGCCTATGATACCGCGTGGAAGTTCGGCATCCTCCATGACCTAGCAGAGCTAGGGATCCGCGGCAGGATGCTGAACTGCTTGAACGACTTCCTGACTAACCGCACATTCAGAGTCCGTCTGGGAGCAACTCTATCAATGACATTCACCCAAGAGAATGGCGTACCCCAGGGATGCATTTTAAGTACGACACTCTTTATAGTAAAAATGAATTCTTTGGCCAAAGTAATACCTAAGTCCGTAATGTATTCAGTTTATGTAAATGACATACAGATAGCATACACTTCTTCCAACATACTGTCTTGCGAGAGACAAATACAAATCACACAAAAGAAACTGGCTGCTTGGGCAGAGAAAAATGGATTCAAGTTCTCCCCTCAAAAAACAGTAGCTGTTTTGTTCTCATTACGACGAGGCCTACAGGTCGATCCCAATCTGTGCTTGAATCAAACCACACTGCCAGCCAAACTGGAACATAAATTTTTAGGCGTCACCTTTGACAAGAAACTTACATTTCTGTCACACGTTAACAACCTGAAAAAGAAAGCATCCCAAGCCCTCAATGTATTAAAGGTACTCTCGCGAAAACGGTGGGGGTCCGATAGAGCATGCCTATTGCAAATATATCGCTCTTTGGTGCGCTCCAAGCTGGACTACGGGTGTGTGGTATATGGTTCGGCAAGAGCATCCTACTTGAAACGACTGGTCCCTGTTCATAATCTTGGTTTGTGCCTATCAACTGGAGCATATAGAACATCCCCAGTAAATAGTCTTTACGTTGAAGCTAATGAGCCCACACTAGAGGATAGAAGAGTCACACCCATTCTCTCCCTAAACATCTCTGCTATCCCATTGTTACCAAGTGCCCATCTAGGAGATTATTCAATAATAAACCACATTTTATCAGGCCACTAATAATGCGCTTTGAAGATAAATGTGAAGACTTAGCAGTGCTGGATGCCCTACCTAATATTGCACAAAGACATGAATATCTACCACCATGGTACAGCCTTCCTTCGGTGTGTGACTTCACATTGACACACGTAAACAAAGAGAAAATACCACACGAGCACATACTGCAAGAGTTCTTTGCACTACAAGAAAAATATGACACTTACACTGAATTTTACACTGATGGCTCAAAAACAGAGTCATGTCGGAAGTGCAGTAATTCAAGGAACAAATGAAAAAATGATACGATTGCCACAGTATGCATCGGTATTTACTGCGGAGGGTTATGACATCTTTGTAGCTGTAGAACAAATAGTAAAACAAAACATAAAAAATAGCATCATTTACACAGATTCACTGAGTATGCTAAAAGCGCTGCATTCTACAAACGCTGCTGAACCCATAATAGGAAAAATCATACATAACATAGTTAAAATTACAAAGCAAAAACATAACATTATATTCTGCTGGGTCCCTAGTCATGTTGGAATTTTAGGTAATGAGAGAGCAGACGCTTGCGCAGCACAAGCTAGAATTGGCCATATAAAACAAGTTAACATACCACAGAGGGATTTTTCTAAATTACTGCACAGTAAACTCAGGAATAAGTGGCAGATTGCATGGGACGAACAAACAAACAACAAACTACATTCTATAAAACCTGTTTTGGGAGAATGGAGATCATGTACACATCAGGAGCGTTTCATAGAAGTTATTTTGTGTCGACTACGCGTTGGACACACACACCTTACTCACAACTTCTTACTGACAAAAAAAGACAAACCTCTCTGCGAAATGTGTGGCGATGAACTCACGGTAAACCACATTTTAATTGTATGCAAAAAACTGGAACAACTGAGGAAAAAATATTCCACAACATTGTACAATGAATACATCCCACTACACCCCATGTTACTTTTAGGAGATCAAGCACTGGTTGATTTTTCAAGCATTTTTAAATTTTTCAGAGAAGCCAATGTTTTATACAAACTTTAGATATAAAAAGCGTAACCTTTAACAAAAGCTCTAACCGTGTGCTTGGCGCATCATAGCCTCAGTTTCTTTTGCGCCATTAAAATCAATATAACTAACTAACTGTCCAGCTCAAACCCGGGGCAGCCAAATCTAGCGGAATCCTGATCTAAGGATTTCGTCCACAAAATTGCTTCTGGATCAAACGGATACAAGCCAGAAAGGCGAATATTAAAAGTATACTGCTGCCACAGGAATGCTGTGTGACATTGATGATCGCCTGTCAAACTTTTTTCACATAAATATGCTGCTGCTTAACCTTTAATGCCCAGTGGCACGAATTTGGAACATATGGCTTGCATGCCCTGTACTCGTTTATGCATGGGGCTTGTATACATTTGATATCATTTCTCAGTAGCCAACACTTTCCCATCAAAATATTTACTGTCATTCTGTGTAAAGAAAAGGGCACACAGATGCGAGACTGATACTTCAAACCATTGTTCAACAACTGTTCTCTAATTTTTTTTCAGCTTTGGCAGGAAGAATGGGAAGAGTGTTTTTGATAAAAATTGTGTACTGTCCAGGGCCTTCCTGATGGTTCAAGGCCTTCGAGTTAGTCTTTCACGTTGCTTGGATTAGCTGCACAAATTGGACCAAATGCTCATTGCTTCATATTCATGCCATACCAATGTCTCAAATTATAGCAGTACTACCAAATTTCTTATATTTATTTGCCTTTGAATGTGGGTACATTAGCTAGCATAATATGGAGGTAATCTTCAATTTCGATTTCATTATTTCGGCACTAAAGGCTTGAGCAGAGTCATGGTACTACAAACGAAACAGAAGATTTTTTTTTTTCTTCTTGCAGGTTCCTGGCCTGACGAGAGTTGCTATTCGGGCACCACTGATTTTGTGTTCTACTCTGCTGGCTGGGAGGAACTGTACTTTCATCTGTTAAAAAGACAACCATGCCACCAAAAACCAGAAAGAAGGCCAGGAAGGTCGGCAAAACACAAGAGCGGCCAGGATCCCCCAAACCTTCACCTCCAAAACTTTCTGTCCGTGCTGCACGTCTCAGGGTTGCTCCTACGCAGCTTTCACCACGCTCCAGCGGGCTGCCGTCGGGCAACAAAGCAAGCTCAATTCTGAGTCACAGAAAAGCAACCAAGTCTACGCGCACATCAGTGGAAAAGGAGCGTCTTGGAGCGGGCGATCAACCTGCTCACCTGGCAGAGACTGAAGAGCAAGTACCTGACCCTGCCGCTCGAAAACCGCCTCTCGTTCGCAAGCGGAATAAAAGAAAGAAGGCTCGGAAAAGCAGCAGGCCAGACGCTTCTGCTGCACCCATTGATAGCTCTGCTTCCAAAGGGAAAGACGAAAAGGCAGATACTCCAAGCCAGGTCCCTGCTGCGCTTTCCACTCGGTCAAGGGAAAGTGCAGCTCAGTACCTAGCATATGTGGGGTCTCAAGGGAAGCCACTTCCCACAACCTCTGGTTCTGAAGCTGTGCCAACTGATAGTAGACCAACCACCAAGATACGCTTGAGGTCAATGAAAGAGCAGAGCGTGCGAAGTGCCATTCCTGGGGTAACTCAGCAGGATGAGCTGAGAGCCAGCCCTGCCCCTAAACGGCGACGCCCGTTGGATGACTTGCCCGCTGAAAGTGCAAAGTCCAAGCATAGGACAAAGGCAACAGGTGTGGAGGCAGACAAACCTGCCCTCGAAAGAGGCAGAGGTGAAAAGGCCACCACTGAGGCGAGAGAGACATTCGAAAGAGATTCACCCCAGCCAGGACGAAGCAAAAAGACTCCTAAGCAGAAGGTGGTTACTGTGCATTCTGAGCTTCTGCCATCTGCAAGTGCTGTACAAATGACCAGGGCACTGTCCAGATCATTGGAAGACAAGAGCTCTAGGAATGCAGTTCCTGGGCACGTTAAAGAGCATGTTGGGAAGGTTGGTCATGCCTCTGAACACCAGCACCTGTCGCATGGCTCACCTGCTGACGTTTCTGCAACTGGACGACACACAAAGGCTGCACATATCGAGGTGAAAGAAGCTGACCTTGAAGGTAGTACACAGAGGAAGCCATCATCAGAAGAGTGGTACCCTTTGCCTGCTACACGTGCAAGAACGGCTGAAACAAGCTCATCTCACCGCTTGCCAAAGAAAAAGGGCTTTTGGGACAAGCACCCTTGTGCAACCGCTATTTCTGGTGGTGCCAAATCCACCGTCGAGGCACACTTGAGGTCCCCGAAAGAGCAGAGCATGAGAATTTGTTTTTCGGAGGAGGCTGAGGAGCATGCCTCAAAGCAGCGACATCCGTCCGATGATGCACAATCCAAAGGCCTTATGATAAGAGAACAGAAGAATGTGGCAGATGTGGAGTTGCAACATCCTGTCCTTGAAACCAGTGGGCATAGGAAGACGGCAACAGGTTCGTATTCCATGCCTGCCAGTTGGAGAGAGACTGTCGAGATAGGCTCCCCACAAAAACTGGCCAAAAGGACATCTGACGGTAAGAAGGCTCCAGTGACCACAAAGTTGCCGCCACATGCAAGCGCTCGCCCTGTCACCAAGGAACTCTCAGCGTCTCTAAACAAGCAGAGCACAAGCAGAGTGGAGAAAGCTGAGCGATCTGGTCACTCTTCAAAACAGCAGCGCCATTCAGGGGATGCTGGAGCTGCCGGCATTTTCGGGGCTAAACGGCGAGTGACAGTGCCTGTAGATGTGGATGGGATGAGCCCTTTACATCTGCCTGTCTTTGAACTTAGTAGACTTACTCGGGCATCGGCACCGCTTTCGTCCCCACGATCGGCACAGCTGGCAACGACGGCAGTAGACGTGGAGGACGTAAGTTCTTTGCATCCGCTTGTCCTTGAAAGCACCAGAATTAGTCAGGTACGTGCGGGACGTTCGCCTTGTGACCAGGTGGAGAAAAGGAAAGAGAGTAACACGTCTCCCCACCGTCAGAAGCGCCAGTTGCCTGCGATGTGGGAAGAGTGGCTCGTTCTGGACTCCACTCACGGAGGAGAAAAGGAACCTTCTCGTCGCAACAGGGCACCCAGTTTGGAACGGCGAGAAAGCGTTTCCCCAGTGCCACCTGGTCCTGCGGCTTCAGACGCCAGTGTGGCCGATGGAGGAAGGGACATTGGCGATTTAGTCACACCATGGTACGAGCAGATGTTTGGCAAGCGTGGCACAGGAGAACCTCGCACGGCCTTCAGCGAAGAGCCCAGTGAAGATGATGACGTAGAGTCTGTGCACTGGAAGGTCGATTATGAAGAGCCATCTTGTCGCTTCAGTGACAGTTCATCGGAATTATCAATAGAAAGCGACGATTATGTGCTTAATGCATTTGAGAACGATTACAAATTTTCAAAGCTTGTCAGGCAGTCCGATCACAGTAGGCAGTCGCACGAAGAGGCACAGCGGTGAGTCTGCTTTTTTTTTTTTTTTCTCATCTATGCCTACTCCTGTATGAAGTGATACTAATGCCAGTAATGGTGATGTTCAGTAACTGTTCCGAAACTTATTCTCATGATAATCATCGATAATCATTGTTCTTGAACTGTGTTTGTTGCTGGGCAAAGGCCTTGTTCTGTCTCCTATCAGCCCCCTGTGCACACAGTAACAGTACTGTGAGAGATAGGGAAGGAGAGAACAGAAAAGCAGCATGAATCACAGAGCAGTTTGAGTCTGAGCTTCAAGTTAAATTAGGAGGATGCTGATGCAGCTACCAGGACGAGAGAACCAAACTGCACCTAGCTGAGAATTGGATGTTGCAAATGGTTTGGGAAGCTCGCATTGATTGGTTGGCCTCTGGTGGCTCAGTGCTCGCTGTTGCTTGTCTTTACTTTCCCTGAATGGTGACAGCATAATCACAGTGGCAGGCTGTTCATTGGGGTGGCTCGTGCTGGCGAAACCGGAAATAAACTGCACTATCTATGCCCTCATACATACTGATGTTGTTTAGGAGATGTCGCACTTTGAGAGCTTCTCAGTACGAACCAGGCAATAGCGCAAGTGCATTAGGCTCTGATATGGAAATGCCATACCTTTGAAATATTTAGTGACCCTGAAATATTAGACCATTGGTAGTACGTTACTTGTACGGTATAGAGTAGCAAGAAGTGACAGGCAGGTGGTGGAAAATCGGCATAGGCTGTAGCTCGGTCGTCACCCCAGTCGAGGCGCAGCACATAACCATAGACACGGTCAGGGTTTCTGTGTGACAGACTGACACTAGCAGTGTGTACCATCTACCATCTCGCATTGCACCTCTTCTTTTCTCTTGAAAACGCACCAACGATGTTTAGTTCTACACATCGGTCGGAAAAATCTATCTTGGTTCTTTGCATGCCTGTGGCCACATTCGGATTGTGTTTTCATAAACTTTATTTCCCCGCAGGGGGGCGTCTGCAACTTGCAGACGTTGGTGAGTGGCGACACCACGGGTTCCCAAGCATCCGCAGGGACATCCCCGTAAGGGAATGATGGTGAACTGTGCATCACCACGGACCCGAGCACTTGCACCTAGCCGTGCGTGGCATCGCCGTGTCCGGGGAAAAGGGGATCCTGGTGGTTGAGCCGATACTGAGCGTTTGGACCCTTAAGGCCCCTCGGCGGAGGCAACACACCACTTTGGCCCCAGCTTCCTGTAGACGGCACCTCCGGCCTGACCCAACTGGGGGAATTGGCAGTCGCCTTTTCCTATCCTCCCCTCCATCTTTCACTTTCCTATCTCTGTCTCACAACTCTCTTATATCCTACTCACTTCTTGGATTTTCCTTTTTTCCTGGCGGCGAGGGTTAACCTTGTGGGACCAACTACCCTGAGTTGCGTCATATTTGGTTATAGTTGAGGTGTACAGCTGGCGTGGGCAGGACTTGCTTTCAAGTTCCTGTCCCGTCCCATTGTTGGACTCCGTGGTGGGTGGCTGGCACCATGACCGAAAAACTAAATTATTTTACGGCTCCCCCCTTATCCAAACCTGATCTCTCTCTTAAAAGAGGGCGGAACAAAGCAGCTGATTTTTTCTCAAAAAAGAGACAAACATTTTCAAAGTTCCACGTAATCCACAGTGAAAGTGACTGAAAACAAGCAAGAATAATATCCCCATTCCTTGTGTCAAAATGCTTAACCGATACCTTGGGCCCTGGCTACAAGGTCTCAAAAATGGCCAGCGGGACTTGCTTCTTGAACTGCGCGACAGCATCCAGTGTTCCAAACTCTCAAACATTGCGTCTATAGGGGACATCTCTGTCTCTGTAAACCCCCCACCGATCTCTAAACACAGTCCGAGGTGCAATCTCTGAATCTGACTTTATCCATCTCACAAAAACCGAAATGCTTCAAGGGCTCACCGACCAGAATGTAATCGACGTTCACCGAATCAAAATCCGCAGGGATAACAAAGAATTAGATACCAAACGCATGGTCCTCACATTTAACACCAATACTTTGCCCGAAACGATCGAAGTTGGATACTTGAAAGTCAACGTCAGACATTATATACCCAATCCCCGCCGATGTTTCAGTTGTTAAAATTTTGGCCACTGCTCACAAAGTTGCCGCGGCCGCAAAACCTGCGCGAAATGCGCTTCGAGAGACCACCGTTTTGAGATATGTGACACAGCACTGCGCTGCGCAAACTGCGGAGACCATGCTGCGTACTCCAGGGCATGTCCGTCATGGAAAAAAGAAAAAGAAATAATTACCATAAAGACAAAGGAAAACATTTCATTCAAAGAAGCAAGCAGGCATAATGCGCTTACCAACACATTCTCTTTCACAGCAAAACCCAATTTCACTGATGTGGTGCGCTGGGTGCATAGCACCACACAGCACTCCAGCACATGCCGAGGCCGCTTCCACCGAGCCGATGGCAGGGCCCTCCACACCCCAGGCAGGGACAGCGAAGGCTGCTCTGCCACCCTTAAAGCAGGGAGCGCCGGTACATAGGTCGACATCCCGCAGGACCTCCCCCTGTCGGGAGAGGCCTGAAACTAACACAACCGCGGCCCCTCCACGGTCCTCCAGCACCTCTGTTGAGGGGATGGATACAACACCCACTCCGCCTCCATTACAGCGGCGGAACAGCTCTCTTGAGCGGAAAAAAGACAGGCCCCTCATAATGGGCCCACCACATAAGTAAACCCCCCTTCATTTGCGCTCAAAAACATAAACATGGCTTTTTTAATTCAGTGGAATTGCAGAGGACTTGTGCGGAATTACAGGGACATAACACATTTTTTAGGGTGAATGTTACCATAGTTTTGTCTTCAGAAGAAAAATCTTGGTCCACAACATGTGCGTATCCTAAAACATAAAATAGACGTGATCGAGAGCAGGCAAATCGACTCTCAGGAGGCGTCGCGATTGTTGTTCAAAGCATCGTCCCTGCTCAAGAAATCAAGCTCAAAACAAAACTTGAGGCGGTAGCAGTCAGCATTGTCAGCTACGAAACACTAACTATCTGCTCCGTATACATTCCTCCATACTTTACATTAAGAGTCCATGGCCTACAAGAACTGATAGATGAACTTCCAGAGCCATATCTGGTAGTTGGGGATTTTAACACTCACTCTCCTTTTTGGGGAAGCGAGTGCTGCGACTCTAGGGGGCAAACAATCGAAGATTTTATTCTCACAAACAATATATGTCTTTTAAACATGGAAAAGGCCACACACTGCTCTCCAACCTCGGGCAATATGAGCTGTTTAGATTTGTCTTTTAGTTCTCCATCTGTTTTTAAAAATTTTAAATGGGACGTTATCGACAACCCATATGGCAGCGATCACCTTCCTGTATTAATCAGCTTGACATCTGCGCCAGAAATCATCCCAACTAAACCGCGACGTTGGAAGCTGCATTTAGCAGATTGGGAAATTTTTAGAGCACAAGCCAATTTAGAAGATATAGTTTTAGAAAACCTCAGAATCGATGAGATAAACGAAATGTTCACGAATTGTATAATTAATGCCACACACTTAGCTATTCCTCAGTCTTCAGGAGTGGTGCGGCAAAAACACAAAGTGTGGTGGACAAAGGAATGCAAGGAAGCAAAAAAACAACAAAGTAGAGCTTGGACAAATTTCGCAGGTACCCTACACGAGAGAATCACGTACGTTTTAAAAAGGCAAGAGCGAAAGCTCGGTACATCCGTCGCAGTGCCGAGAGAGCTTCATGGCAAAGTTACATTTCATCTATAAGCTGTCAAATAACATCCAAGAAAATGTGGGAACAGGTTCAGAAATTAAATGGCAACTTCTCACCATTCACGATTCCTCTTTTGACAACACCTGGCATACAAACAAGCAAAGGGGAACAGGCGCTTTTGGGGGAACACTTCGCTGCAGTTTCTAGTTTATCTCACTATACGAAGTCCTTCCTGAAATACAAAAGTATTGCCGAAAAACAGACTTCTAACTAGTGGAGGTGCAAACCAACAATACAACAATTTAATCACTCTCCAAGAAATCAATGCTGTACTGTCTGACGGCAAAAAAACTGCTCCAGGACCCGACCAGATACACTATCAAATGCTTGCCCATCTTTCCCGGCCTGCCATAGAGGCACTCTTGAATTTCTTTAACAAAGTATTCACAGAAGGAAAAATACCTAAAGAGTGGAAGAAAGCCATCATAGTGCCATTCCTGAAACCTGGAAAACCACCAACTTCCCCAAGTAGCTATAGGCCAATAGCCCTCACAAGCTGTCTCGCGAAATCTTTCGAAAGTGTCCTTAATATAAGATTAACATTTGTCCTTGAATCCCGTGAACTCCTTGATGTCCATCAATGCGGCTATAAAAAGGGATGCTCAACAACAGAGCATTTAGTTCGCCTTGAAAACACGATAAGAGAAGCTTTTATACACAAACAGCACTGTCTTGCCATTTTCTTCTATATGGAGAAAGCGTATGATACAACCTGGAGGTTTGGGATCCTCCGCAACCTGGGCGACCTAGGTAACCCCGGTAGGATGTTAAACTGCCTCACTGACTTCCTTTCCGACCGTTCATTTCAACTACGCCTGGGATCAACCCTGTCCAGGAGCTTCGTTCAAGAGAACGGGGTTCCTCAGGGGTGTATTTTAAGCACGACATTGTTTATTATAAAAATGAATTCCATAAGTAAAATAATCCCAATGTCCATCCTGTATTCAGTGTACATTGGCGATCTTCAAATAGCCTGCACATCCTCAAACGTAGCAACATGCGAGAGACAGATACAGTTGACAATGAATAAACTAGTGACATGGGCAGATCAGAACGGTTTCCAGTTTTCCACACAGAAAACAGTCGCCATCCTTTTCTCGCTGAAACGAGGCATACAAGCTGACCCATTTACACATCTGAATGGAACACAGATACCCGTCAAAAATGAGCATAAATTTCTAGAGATAAGTTTTGACAAAAAACTCAATTTCCTGCCTCATATAAACGCACTGAAAAAGAAAGCCTCCGGATCCATAAATATACTCAAAGTACTGTCACGTAAACGTTGGGGTGCTGACAGGACATGTCTTTTACAAATTTGTCGCTCATTGGTACGCTCCACCTTAGACTACGGATATATTGTTTATGGGTCAGCGAGACCTTCGTACCTGAAACGACTAGGTTCAATACATAATTTAGGTTTGCGTCTTTCCTCTGGTGCTTACAGAATGTCACCCATAAATAGTCTATATGTAGAAATCAACGAATTGTCACTTACAGATAGAAGAACCATGCTCACATGCTCATACATTTTAAAAATCCGTTCACCGCCCAAACACCTATGTTACCCAACATTCACAAAGTGCCCATCTAGAACACTGTTTAACAACAAACCGCTCGCTATCAGCCCACTCCTACTGCGTTTTGAAGAGATGTGCCAGAACTTCGGCGTACTAGATACATTTCGTGACATTGCTCGGAGACGAGATCCACTGCCTCTATGGTACGATTCTTCTGCAATCTGTGATCTCACTCTTACGCAGTTCCATAAAGAACAAACACAGCAACATATAGTACAACAATTCCTTGCACTTGAAGAAAAATACAGTAGTTTTACGCATTTTTATACAGATGGTTCAAAAATAGACGCTTGCATGGGGAACGCAGTGGTCCGAGGGAAGTCGGAGAAAACAGTACGACTTCTTTAGTGCTCATCCATCTTCACTGCAGAATGTTAGGCAGTCTGTGTGGCCGTTGAAAAAATAGAAAACAATCTTACCAACAGTATTATTTACACAGACTCCCTCAGTATACTTCCAGCTTTGTACTCTAGAAATGCCGTCACTCCGATTCTTGGTGACATCATACACAAAATAGTAACAGCCACAGCTCGAGGACAAAACATAAAATTCTGCTGGGTTCCCAGCCATGTCGGAATAAGAGGCAACGAGAGGGCAGATTTCTGTGCTGCTAAAGCTCGTGGCAAGGAAATAAAGTAAATATACCTTTTAAGGATGGCATAAACTTAGTACAGCAGAAATTAAAAGAAAGATGGCAGTCGGAATGGAACGGCGAAGTGAGTAATAAACTACACTTGGTAAAGCCAGTTTTCGGTGAATTTAAATCGTGCACCAGGCGCATTTTAAGGAAGTGATTTTATGCCATATCCGGATAGGTCACGCGCACCTTACACACAACTTCCTGCTAACAAAACAAGACAAACCTATTTGTGAATGCGGAGATGATCTTAATGTTAATCACATTTTATTTTCATGTGTGCAACTGGAAACACTAAGAAAAAAGTATTTTGCTCAATTTTATAATGAATGCATTCCTTTTCATCCAGCACTGCTCTTAAATGATAATGCCATTGTTAACATACATTCCGTTTTTAGCTTTTTAAAAGAAGCAAGGGTACTTGCAAAACTGTAAACCTTGAACCACTGGTTTGCTTCAATACATGATACACCTCAGCCACTTTCTCATTCCTGAGAAGACGGCTGAGGCTTTTTATTTCATTGGTTGGGAACCTCAGGATGCTTGCCCAGCCAAGGATAGCTACTGAGGCTGCCCGACCTTCTCTGCGGCTTTTACCATTAGCTATTTCCAGATTTCTTCCTCTCTGTTATTACAAGGCAGTTCAATATTTTTAGGCCATCTACACCATCGACGATTTTTCATATTCCTAAACATTCTACAGACAACCAATTCTATACCCTGAGCTTGGCGCATGATGGCCTTAGCTGCCTATGTGCCATAAAACCCAACACAAACAAGCAAACAGCATAAACTTTATTCTCCCTCTCATGAACTTTGCAGACCAGAGGTGTGGAAGCATAACAGTTCATTTGATACATGGATGCAAGGTTTGCAAGCAGTTGTTGTGTTGCACTGTGAATTCAGTGTTGGTGGGCTGGCTTAGTTTACTGTGTTGGGAGTATGCAGCAATGTCACAGTGGTGGCCATCTTGTGGTGCATGTAGCATTGCCAAAGGCCGCAAGCATTTCTCATTGTCTTGTCGCCAGCTGCTCCGATATGCACTGCTGATGCTGCGTGTTCTACCATAAAATGGTGCCCATGACATCACATGAATGCCACAGACACTGTGTTCTGAATATTTTTGCATGCACCGAGTTCAACGTATAGTTGCTTGACTTAAATTGGAGCAAGCAGTCCATGCTTTCTGTGTTGTCGCGTGTCACAGCACTTCTCTACTGGGTGGTGGTGTGGTGAAGTTTCATTCTAATTGCAAGCAGACCTGTTTTCACTGTTGTCATCATCGTAAGCCCAGTTACATCCAACGCTGGATAAAGGCCTCTGAACATTCAATTAGCTCAGCCCTGTCCTATGCCAGCTACACCTGCCCTGTCCCTGTGAATTTCTGAATATCGTCTCCCCACGCACCTTATTCTCTGTTGCACCCTGCTCTGTTTTCCTTTCTCTTAATATCATCTTTGATAAATGACGCTGGTGCACAATTTTATCTTCGATAATTGCACTAATGTGCATAGGGCTCCACTATATCGTTGGCCCCTGTGCACCACACTGTTCTCAGGGCAATTCGAATGCAAGTTTATCAAAGATGCCATTAGAATTCACTTTGCTACCCAAATGGTCCGTCAATATTATGTTCTCCGCATTGCATATTCTGCCCATGCCCACTTCTTATTTTCAGGTAGAATAGCAGAAGCACCCTGGAGGTTTTTTTAATCTCACCCCAAACCACTGACTTGCCAGAACAGCAGCTTGTTGGTTATTCATCTTCAAGTAACAGTGCAAAAAACACAGACGTCAGCGCTCGTGTGTTCTTGCTCTATGTGTCCCGTCTGCTTTTTTGCGCTGTTACTTGAACACTGACTTGCACGGCTTCCCCCCGACAGCTTGGAACGTCGGCGCAAGGATACTCGAAAGAGGGTGCAGCAATTCCTGTCGGGCATCAAAGTGACAAAAGGGGCGTTTGAAGCCTTCGAGCAGTGGTAAGTAAGGAAAGATTGGGGGGAGATTGCAGGAAGCTTAGAGGCACTTTTAATCTATGGACATAGCAGATTGTTGCGTCAGCCAGACTTCTCTAGTTATTGCAAAAATAAGTTTGTGAAGCACATTCACTTACAGTGGAATGTCTCAGTAGTCTGAGTTTCCTTTAGATGTCTGTTTTCTTCACAATGTCGGACTGACAGTTCCCTTTGTGCTTTGTAGTAGATGTTTTACACCCGCCATCAAAAGCTTATGCACGTGATTTTGCAGAAGGAATTTCATTTATTTGCACCAAGCAAGCATTCTTCAAAAGTTAATGGCACACTGTGTATATCGTCGGCTCGGAGTTTGGCTGCACGCACCTAGTATTCTAGTCCATGTACAGGCAGTGATAAAATCGCGCTTTTTCACTTGCACTGTGTTCCATAACTAGCATTTTGACTGTGTGTGCATGTGTGAGTGTTTCATTTGTGCTTTGTAATAAGTATATGAATGTACGGCCTTTGTCAAAAGCTTTGAGCCCAAAGGCTTTCCTTCTGAGCCATGCTGCGTGCCTCATTGTGCACCACCAATGTTGAAATAATTTCAATTAATGAAGTCTCACTTATGTAATTTTCAGGGAGCACGTAAATTTGTTTGCAGATTTTAAATTGTTGTGCAAGGCTTCTGAAGAGAGTTTATAAGAAATATTGCTGCAGAGAACTTGCGAAATGCATGCCGTTGGTTTGTCTTGATGTCATGGAGGGCAGTAAGGGTAAAATTATCATCCTGCCTATTAGGGAACTTGAGCAATGGGGTTTTGAAGTTTCCACTTCAGAAATTGGGAGAAAACTCGGTACCCCTTTCCCTGAATATTGCATGATTTTGACTTTGTCCTCCCCTTGAACCTCCCATGGATGCTACAAGAGCCCCACTACACAGCTTGGAAGGAAACCACCCTGGGCTCTTTACCTTTGAGGAAGGCTGTACATATCGCATGATTGTGACAGATTTTCACAAACCTGACATCCCGCTGCAGCAGCACCGAGAACCAGGGCAGAAGGGGAATCTGTGCGCATGGAACTGTGTGGTTAGTTCCACGGGTGGGATTCTAACCCAGGAATTTTTCGTGGGAACCAAGTGCGGAACCTCACAGTCATGACTAGTGCTGTGTTACTTAGTCTGTGCAGCAAGGCAGCAGCAGTGGCAGCTGAATTTTCCATGACATCATGCTAAGTGGCATGAGTGAGCAGAAGGTGGATGATGCACACAAACTCTGCCACCTTTGATGTCATGGAAAGCTACCGCGCGCTCATTTTTCCTGTGTGTGTCGCCCAGTCTCATTGGCCTCGTGCCAAACATGGATCGGAAAATAAATAAAGATAAATAAGTAGAAAGAAGGAAACAATGAAATAATAATAATAAAACACAACGAAAGAAAAATAAAAGGTCTTTGCAATGGCCAGCAAAAGGTGTTTGCAGGATTTGGAAAATAGCCAAGCAGTCGTTAGTGTGGTTAACTGCTTGCTAGTGCATTCAAACCTTGCTCTTGCAGAGTATGACCTGTCATTTTTTTGGTGCCAGCATGAGAGAGAGGCCATGGGGATGAAATTTCCACGCTACACTGGAACACTTGCACAACTGCAACAGCGCATTTCTTATTCTTACTGTGCCTACACTTCTTGAAAGTGGATTTGCTTAGACTAGAAGGCCCTTTGCAAGTACGAGATGCTATTTATAAACTTCACTGAGTGCACATAAGTAATAGGTGCATTTCAAGCGCGAACAGTTTTGTGCTGGCTGCCTTTGCAAAAAGGCAGGTCTTATTACGGCATACAAGTATGCTGATAAGCATGGTGCTCTGTTATCAATGGGTAGAGGTCAGCTGATGTAATGATTTCCAGTTCCATTTCACTCTGATTCTTTTTGCACTTGATTATTGCCCCTGTACCCTCGATTGCACTGGAATCGGTCAATGGATGGTAAAAAGTAGAATCGGACAGGAAAGAGAAAGAATTGTATCACAGCAGCCTTGTATTCATTATGTGCCTTCCACTGCTTAAGAGCAAACCGTGAGCACCGTCAGCTGCTCAAAAAAAAAGTCTCCTCATTGTTTTTGCCTTCTACCTGTATTCACGATTAAAAATCTTTGAGATCCATATTTGAAGTATGACGTGGGTAAGGCGATTTATGAGCCCGAGAAAGACGTGCAAGAGCACAGCTTTATGGCTTAAAACATTTATAGCTTGTTTTGTGTTTGAAGCATCATGGCAGTTGCTAAGTGTTACTTAACTAATGCAAAAAATTTTGTTTCAAGTTTTGTCACTTGCCCGTCGTACAAGGGTGTTCATTGTCAGTGTTGTTGATTTTAAATAGTCTCCAAGGCTCACGTGGACCACACCGCTTTCACGCCGGTTGTTTTCAAATGCAAGACAGCATTATTTTATTCCTTTATACCCTTGAGCAATGAAGGACTGTCTTCCACGAGGCTGCCGCCCTCAGAAACAAGCAGATTTGTTCTAGAATTTTAAAACAAGTGTGATTCTATGTAGGCTCTCCGTAGAGTCCTCTGCAACTACACCATATTGCATTACTTGAAATACTAGGTGACAGCTTTTCTTGCAATGAATGGAAGGGGTCGTAACGATTGTGCCCCTGGCTGTGAGCACGTTGCTCTGTCTCCCCTAAGCAGCTTCACTCTCGCTGGTGTAACTGGCCATCTATGGACACTGCTTGTGACAAGATGTGCCTTGCACACTCGTTGTAATCGAGAAACATTTTTTTCCTTGACTTTCTAAAAGGTGGCAGTTGTTAGAAGTACACCTTCAATAATGAATACTGAAAATATACATTAAGAGAAAACTAAAAACTGCAAGTATGGAGTGAACTCGCTTGCTTAAAGGTGCACTAAAGAGGGATCTGAACTTGTTTTTTTTTTTTTCGCGGGAACTCGATTTACACGTTTCGAGCATTCTTAAAAGCCTCAAATTATTGTCCTATGTGGCCGATTTCCCTAATTTAAATCGGATTAAACGTGCCGGCTCCTGCCTTTTTTTTTTAACTCAGCGCTGAAGGTAGAAAGAGTCAACCAACGCGTGGATTGCCTTTCGGTCAGTGCTATGGCGGCTTACCGATCTGCCTTCGGCGGAGTGATACGTATATCAAAGAGTCCATGCGTATTTTTATTTCTGTGGGCCTAATTTGCGTCTATGTTGTCTGCAACTGAAACTATTTATTCGCAACTGAAACTATTTAGTCATAGAAAACCTAAAAAAACAAAATAAAAGTGAACGCGAAGCCACCACGGGACTGTCTGAAAGGCACTCCACTCGTTGGTTGACTCCTCCTACCTTCAGCGTTGAGTTCCAAAAAAGGCACGAGCCGGAACGTTTAATTCGATTTAAATTAGTTAAATCGGCCGCACAGGACAATAATTCGAAGTTCCTAAGAATACTCGGAATGTGTAGATCGATTTCCTGTGGTAAAAATAAGAGTTCACACTCCTCTTTAGTGCACCTTTAAGAAGAGAGGGCGTGTTTCGGCTCCACAGCTTCCACTCCATCGACAGAAAAAGCTGTTGCAGAGTATAGATCATGAAAATCACCAATAGAGTGGAAAATCAACATTTCTAAGCTACCATTTCCTTAGTAGACATTAGTAAATCACAGTTTGTTTCTCAGAATTTTTGGTTCGCTGTATAAATATTTAACTTCAGGCTCGTGATTTTTTTTCTCATCTGTCATACGTACAACATACATAGCAGTGTGCTTTTGTTAATTCAAACAGCCAGTTTAGTTGAACTGAGGCTTTGATCCCATCAGAATTAAGCTTATTATTATTGTGGCTCGCATTATTTTCAAATTCTTTGAGGAGACTGTGACCCGCACCAGGGTTGAGAAATAAATATTTTCTCTCTCCAGACAGCTGAAGTTTTTGGTCCTCTTCCGTGTTCGGTTTATTGACAGGTTACTGTGTTTGTGCATGTGTTTTCAAGCAAATCTTTAGTTGGCAGTCGCCATTTGTTTTGCGCACTTTTTTTTATCTCTCTGTACTCTTTCTCACTGGTACCGACTCAAGTTTTTTCACTTGTTGCTGTTGGGGCAAACCATGCATCTCTTTTCCGGTTTTGTTTCAGTGAGGAGTTGATGATGGAGCATATGCAGCAGTCGGTGGAGGCCCTGGCCAAGCATGCTGGCCGCCAGAGGGTGGAGGACCTGGACATCATCACCTTCATCCAGAGGTCCACTTGCACTCTACTTTCTTACGCAACAAATCGCTTTAGTCTCGGAGTTGTGCGTATTCTCCTGAGACGTGGCTGTGGAAAATTTGTTCATTGTGTTGGACAGTGCAGTCTCGGGCACGGCAGACATGGAAGGGAGAAAAAGGCTCAAAATTGGCATTGTTCCCCTCCTCTTCACAAGCTCTCAAAGAGGTAGGAGCGCGGTGTGAGTGCATTTTACGGAGATGGTCAAAGAAAGCAGATGGCATTGTGCCCGTCTACACCGGCATGGAGGCACTTTTAAGTGCTTCATAGCACTGACAGCTTTGTAACCAACATGCATGCATCCGCAATGAAGCGAAGAAGGTACTCTGCTTTACCTGTATGCTTCAGAAATACTGAGAGTGTCTCGAAATTGGCCATTTCTTGGCACACAGCACAAAGTTGAAATACTAAGATTTTTTAAGTATGTTCTGGAACCTAAATTATGCCCTAAATGTCCTAATGAAATCGGGGACACAATTTAAATACTGTGTGTCTCGGAAGGACACTGCTTTATTTAAAAGGGGTGAGAAGAGGATTGCAAAGGGAGGCTGGCATGGACAGCCATATTATACTTGGGAACAAAGCACTGCCTAAGTTTCACGCACTGTTCAAGGCAGAAGTTCATGGGTGACGCTTGCAGTGACAAAATAGGGTGCCTGGTGGCCGAGCATTGCTCTCTGCTGCATTTCACATGTTGGCTTTATACCTGAAAGGATGTCTGCCTAACTGGGACCACATTCTCCTTGGTCATCTGTGGGTCAGTGCAGTTGTGGCTAGAATAGTACAGGTCACTCTTTGGCTATCAAAATCCTCACATGTGCTACCCAAGGAAAACTGAGCAGAGTTTGATACTTTTACACTTAAATGTCACCTCTGAGCTTGCAGAAATATGCAGTGAACTAAAGTGTTCTCCAGCAGGAGTCAGAGACAATACCATGTATTGAAGCAAAAGTGTATGAGATCGGGGTACGGACGGTTACGGATAGAATCGTAGGAAAGGAAAAAGAGTTTAGTGCCTTCAAGTAGCTTCGTGAACACTGAGGCGTCCACTGTGGCAGGGAGAGCAGGGATGAGGTATGGAAAGAGATATGCTTGGGGCCAGACATGAGGTATTATGTGAAGCGATATTCGAAGCGGCAGCAGGGCATGCTGTTTGCAGTGAGTAGCGGCCACGATACACAACAGAAATCATCATACTACCTCTGTGCAATGCGAGGGAAGTGTTGAAGTGCCAAAGTGTGCTGCACATTAGTCTGTGCACCGGGCCATTACCATCATATCCAGACGGCAACTGCACGTGCCTTTTATGACTTTCTTCACAAAACAAACCCAGCCGTCGGTTCTGCAACTTGAGTGCCATTGGATTTATGGCGAAAGGTAGCGTGAAAAGAACAAGGACCAAACGAAGAAGCAAGACAAGACACGAGCGCTTCGTCGTGTCTTGTTTTGTTTCTTCCTTTGGTCCTTGTTTTTTTCACGCTATCTTTCACCATGAATCAAATTCAGCCTGCCCAACTTTCCACCTTACTGCCATTGGTTGTCAGAGAGAACTCGTTGTGCTCCCTTGTAATTGCCTTTTTGAGAATTGTGTAGCAATAGGGCTGCTCTGAGCATCCTTCTAAGTATGTTGCTTTGTCTAAATTGGCAGGGTTGAAATAGGGGAAATTAATACGTTCTCCCTGCTTAATCGCGGCTGACACAGTTCAAAACTGCCGGACTCTACCCCGTGATCGCGTATGCTACCGAGCGCACGCCGACCACGGTGGGCCTTGCTCTCCGGGAACAAAGGAACGACACGCTGGCTGACACAGACGAGGCATTTATTGCTACAGCAACAATAACGCTAGCTAGCAACAAAATACGCTTATGAGTCGAGGTCGTCCGACTCACCAGCAAGGTTACGAGCGAATGTTTGCCCACGCTGGGGCATGGGATACTCCGAGGCCGGACTGGGCGAGATACAGGAGCATGTCTCCTTGCCACTTCCTCGCCTTCCTGGTGAAGAGCAGAGCCGCGTGCGAAACATCTGCTTTCGCCGATGATCCCAGCCGAAGAGAGAGCGCTCTCCCGCGCACGCAGCAGTCACGCCGTCCATGGCGCTCTCCCTTGTTAGTTAAGGTAACTAACCAGGGAAAGTCATGTGGCACATCCCTCCCGAGGCGAAGCCGTGGGAGGGTGCATAGTGGGAAAGCAAACCATAAGGGGAAACTGCGGGTTAGTCCCCACAAAACCTATTGTTCAACCTATGTATTTTTTGTATATTGTGCATAGTGTCACCCTACCCCTGTCCCTTCTTCCCGTCGCTCCCTTCTTTCTTTCCCCCTCCCTGCCTCTATTTATTTCCTCTGGCCGCAGCTCGGGTGCTTCTAGCTACAAAGGCAGTTGCCACGGCTAGCAAGAAATCTTTTCTCTTTTGCTGCCTTTTTGTATTCTACAATAAACCACTAGTGATAAATCTGCTGCCTATTCCCAGTGGCCAAATACCTCCCAAGTTATCTTGCCTCGAAATGAGACTTGCAGTAAAAGCTCGTTAATTTGAACTTCAAGGGACTGGGGAAAATTATTGAAGGATCCTGAAGTTCGAATTATTGAGTGACCTTGAAAAAACTGTTAAGAACTACTTGCATCATGGTAAATTTATTTGGTGAAAGACGGGGCAATGGGTACTTGATTTTGAGATGAGAACAGTGGGGCAATGGCTGTTTTAACGTGACAGTGCGAAGGTTTTATAATTGGTTTTATTGGGGAAAGGAAATGGCGCAGTATCTGTCTCATATATCGTTGGACACCTGAACCGCGCCGGATCAGTAGTTCCTGGGTTCGAACCCGACCACAGGGGCTGCGTTTTTATGGAGGAAAAACGCTAAGGCGCCTGTGTGCTGTGCAATGTCAGTGCACGTTGAAGATCCCCAGGTGGTCGAAATTATTCCGGAGCCCTCCACTACGGCACCTCTCTCTTCCTTTCTTCTTTCACTCCCTCCTTTACCGTTCCCTTACAGGGCGGCGCGGTCAGGTGTCCAATGATATATGAGACAGATACTGCGCCATTTTCTTTCCCCCAAAAAAGCAATATATTAGCAATATGCCAACCAGCATTCGAAACGGTATTCAGCTGGATTAGGTTGGCTGTCTGGTCGAACCGCTGTTGCTGTGGGTTGGCAGGAAGCTCAGAAAACGAAAACGAAACTATGCGGTGGCAATGTTCTCGGAGACGGGGCCGCCCGTTCGCCGGCACACCTGCCGTCGCATGCACGTCAGAGGTGCACGAGCGACTATGGAGCATGCAATTCAGGTTTTGAGTAGGGCTATTTCGATTATCTCTTGCGGCATCGGTCATTCCTGGACACAAAGTCCCTTTGGGAGCCCGTTCGAATTAACTGGTGCGAGACCTGCAGCGCCCGATTTGGGGAGGTGCATTGGCCGGGACCGAGCCGGCATTTGAATTATCTGGATTTTCGAATTAACGGGGTCAAATTAACGAGATTTTACTGTGCAATTTTTGTATAAATGTCCATTCTGCCGCATGTGTTACACAAAAAGTGAAACTGTGATATAACAGACGTGGCAGTGATATTAATTGCTATCTCACAGCTTCACTTCTGATATACGATCAGTAATGTGGTCATACGTTGTTACTACGCATGTGGCCACTGGGATACAAAGGGTAAACACTGAAAATCCGCTTTTCCTCGAGCTGAAGAGGATATAACACCATTTTCTGATTGAAGCTTTATACTGACCTAATTCAACTTCTGTCTGTTAATAATAATAATAATTGGTTTTTGGGGAAAGGAAATGGTGCAGTATCTGTCTCGCATATCATTGGACACCTGAACATATCATTGGACACCTGAACGGCACTGTAAGGGAAGGGATAAAGAAGGGAGTGAAAGAAGAAAGAGGTGCGGTAGTGGAGGGCTCGGGAATAATTTCGACCAAGTTCAGATTTTTTTTTCCTTGACCAAATGCTAACAAACCTGTTTGTCCAAGGATAACAAGTTAGTGAATGGCCTGACTTCTTTCACTGTGCACCCGCAGGTACCTAGGCACGTCAGACCCAACGAAGCTCATGGCCCTGGCTGAGGAATTGCTGCCTCGCGAACAATGTCGTCGCCTCTTTCCTCCCACCCCCAATGCCCTTCTCGCTGGGAAAGCTAAGAATCCCTCGCAGTGGTGAGCAGGATTGTTCACTGTGCAGCCCTTAATTAAGCGCAGGTCCATGAGGAGGGAGAAAATGAGAACTTGTGACTGTGAAAATGAAATGGTTTGATCTCAAGCACCCACAGTGGTGGCTTCTTGGCTATGGTAATTGGCTGCTGAGCCCAAATACCTGAGATCAAACCCCAGCTGCAGTGGCGGTGTTTCGGTGGAGGTGAAATTTAAAGGCGCCCGTGTGCTGTGCAATATCATGCACGCTGAAGAACCCTAAGTGGTCAAAATTAATCTAGAACCGTCCACTATGTTGTCTCTCATAGCCCACGTGCACTTTTGGCATACCAATGCCATAATGTTTTATTTGTTTTTATTATTTTTTGGATTTGCATGACCAACAATGGTGTTAAGTCTTTAGTGTGTGTTGTTCTCTTTTGTTTGGTGTTTTTGTCCTCTGAGACCCCAGTGGACATCTACATGAGGGGGTGGGAGTGAACAAAACTAAAATGAGTTATAACATGGCTGGACACTAGCACGGAAGAAAGGTAAAGTTTAATATGAAGAAAAGTGGGCGATATTATGCAAGCACTAAGGTCACTAACTAGAGAGACTAAAGTCGCACATGCTGTGCGCTATGTTAGCGCGCATTAAAGCCCCCAGGTAGTCTCACTTGATCCGCATCCCTCCACTATGGAGTCCCTTATAGCCCGTGTGTCGCTTCGGGAAGTTAAACCCCACAATTTATTTTTACTTCTAGGAGCTAATAAAAGTTTGCGATAGAATTTGATTAGCAGAGTCAGCAGTGTTATTATGTGACATGACCAGGCTAAATCATCAGGTATATGGAGGACGCCAAGGTATGCTTGTAATAATAGTTAATGAAAAAATAGCCAAATTATCAAGGCCTGGTACAACCTACCTCCTTTTGCTCATTAAACTTTTTTTTCTGTAATATCTGTATGAGTGCCTCTGTCCAGTGGCTTTGTCGTAGTGTCGCAGCTGAAAATTTCCCACATTTACATGCTTGTCAAAGACTGCGTTACTGATGTGGGCGCAAGGGACATGGGCCAAGGAAGTTTGCAGGTTGGCTTCAGCTGGCGCAGGATGTAAATGGACTAATGATGATAAGGAGGAGGGCATCTAGGCTGCCTCCTTCATGCGCCTTCATATGGTCTGTTTGTTTCTCTAACATGAATCCTCGGCACTTTTCTTGCAGGTGATGCCACACTGGTCGCATTTACAACACATGCATAACAAGTCGTGACACCCCTCTGCTTATGAGACGTGCTTGTGTGCAAAATGGCTGGCTGCTGTCATGTTTATCAACCGATGCTGCTCCTATTTGGATCGGTGACTGTCTTTTAGGTGGCCACAGCAGGCACTGCTGTGAGGGTTACTTCAGTGTTATGCTGTGCCTACTTGAGTATGCGCCGTTGTGGAGAATTTAGGAGCATGTTTTCCTCCGTTGCTTTTTTTTTGCATTTCTTGCTATACAAGTGTATACTAGACAAAGGCCTACAGCATGGGCATTAAAACCACTCTTAAAATTTTAAACATGTTAAATTATAAGTATATTTTAGTGTTTCCTTGAAAAGCAATTGATACTAAAATAATGTGAATTATTTATTTATATTTATAACTTTTTTTGCTGTTGCATTTATGCTTTGCCTAATGGGATATCCTTATATTGTGCACCTCTGTTGTGTATTACTTGCCTTTCATTTCAACATCAAGATTGTCACTTTTTAAGATTTTTTTTTATGCTCTTACAATAATAAATGTTGCAAGAAAAAATTGTTCATGGATGAAGTTGATCGTATCATTGGTAGTGCTACAACAACTTCAGACAATGTGGTGGACAGAAGGGCAAGCAGGTGCTGCACTGCCCTAGTTGTTACCTAAATTGTTGCTGGAGTGTTTGCTGCACTGTTACTTGCTAATGTTGCTAGAGCGTGACTAAAGTATGCATTGCGCCACATGACTGCAACATAACAGAGCAAAGTATCGTAGGAACATGTTTACATTAGGGGTCTGCGACCATTCGGAAATTTCAAATACCAAATAAAATATCCTCCTATTCGATTATTTGAATGAATCAAATGGTCTGCGTTCAAAATTGTTTGCACTGAATCGAATATGTCCTCAGGTGTTCGAATACTTTTCGAATAATTCACAAGAAGCTAGAAAGAAATTGGCGGTGGTTTAGCTCTGGTTAAATCTGGAGTGACAAAATAGCTACAGCTGGCAGTGGAACTTGGTCACGTGACGAACCACGTGATCAGCCACGGCGCCATGCCGCCAGCAGCTGCTCCGCATCACGTGACCAACCACGTGATAGCATGGCGGCGCTGCCACGCCGAAGGTTCGGAATGCTACTGTGATGTAGCTATCGCTACAAAAGGCCTGCTTCATTTTTTTTTCATGGCTATTCCAAAAACGGGGACCATACACGCCACGCACCATGCTGCCGGTGTTCCCAAAGTCACCAGAAAAGTGTGTCCGCCTAATCTTCATGAAACATAGTCCTATCACGTCCACTGATGAAGATCTGGGCACAGGAGGAGCCCCTGTTATTACGAGTTTGCAGACTACGTCGTTTTGATAGGCACATGCCATATTGCAGGAATGTTTTCTTAATTGACGTGTGAGCATGCACATCGAACATATTTTTGCACTGTAACAATAAAAATGCTTATGAGCGTTCAGTTGAACTTTACACTGCTGGTGACACCGACAACCAGATGGCAGGTGTGACTGCACGATGTCCCCATGGGGTGACAAAGAGCATGCTACTGGCTGGACTGTACCGTCTCTGCCCGAACCACCGTGACATGACGGAGGTTCCACAGAGGACACTGTCTGCTGGTGACAACCTGCAAGTAGACAGGAGCGGCGAATGCTATGAAGTCATTGCTGGTGAAAGGTAAGGGATCAAGGTGGTGAGGAGTGCGCCAAAGTTACGTCGACGACGCAGCCGGGAATAGCGAAAGATATGGGAAAGAGCGTGTCTAATGGTGAGCTTCGACAGAACCTTGGAGATTAGCCTGGGTGAGTATGTGCTGGCTTACCAGCAAAGGAAGTCCAGTGAGGTGGCAGTTACCAGATATGACAAGTATGATGGGGGGAAGGATGTTGACACACGGAACTGCATGCACAGAACGGTTCGATTGTGCGGTCATCTGACATAGGGCGGGGAGTGGAGAGTGGAAGGGGGTCAGTTAGTGAATGGAACAATTTTATTCATCAGAATGCCATGTACATCCTATCGCTGAGTGACAACCTTTGTCTAGAACCGCACTGAACGGCCACCACCTTTGCCATGTGGAGTGGCCAGTGCCGCCAGTGCATGTTCGAGCTAAAATGAATAGTGTGTGTCCGGATTCGAGAGTTGGGTGAGTGATGGGGTAAACCTGTGATTGACCACATCCTTCAAAGGGTGTGGTATAGTCTGCATGGAAAGTAAGTGCACAGATACGGCTGCTGTACATATAGTACCACTACATTGTTTTCTCTGTAGGTGGGCAGGTGTGTGGGAGAGGAGAAAAATCTCCATTGCTTAGGATGTGCTCAGAGGAGGGAGATGACTAGGAAGTCTGCGCTGTCGTTGCCGACTGCGCGAGATTACTACGTAACCAAGCCTGAGATGGCGAGGGAAATGTTCCTAGGGATCGGAGCCATTTCGGCACCTGCCGGAATTTGTGCTGCGCGCCGCGCGGGCTAACCTCTTGTACGTGCGGCGAAGGGATAACAGAGGCCTCGCAGCAATGTCCAACCGTCGTGTGCGCCGCGGAGACCACGCACTTGTTTATGTGTTCAGCAGGAGCAATTGTAGCAGACGCAAAATCTTTCGCTTCGGCGCTGTCCAAGCCAGAGGTCTTAAACGATGCGGATGGGTGAAGGACTATGTCCACTCAGTAGCAGCGGATGCAGCAGAGGGCAGTACCATCGCGAACGGTGTCCCGCGACCGGGATCGGAGAACCCTCGCGTTGACGTATGCCCATTGCGGCGGAAGCTACGTGGGTAGCGGCACGGGCTGAACCAACACCCTCTGGCTGAACCACTTCCGCGTGGGCGCTGTCCCAGCTCGCCGCACAGCGGAGGCAGCAGTAATGCAGACCCAGCCGGCGGTAAGCGCGACGACGGGGTCTGGGCCGTATAGCAGCGCCACAAGCAGGCACAAGCTGGGCCACTTCCGCTTGGGCGCTCTTCCAGCTCACGGACGTGGTTGCCACGGCCACCGCGCAGCAGCCTGGGCTGCGGTAATGCGTGGTCTCAGTCTCCGGTAAACGCAACGATCCCATATGCCGTACCGCAGCTGCACGGGTTGCGGCGGCGCGGACGTGGTTGCCACGGCCGCCGCAGCAGCCGGGGCGGCGGTAATGCGCGGTCTATTTTATAGAACCCCTTTAGTCTCATCCTCCGGTAAGCACAACGGGTTCCACGCCGCACCGCATCTGCACGGGCTGGGCCACTTTCGCGTGGGCGCTGTTGCAGCTCACCGCCGCCGCAACAGTGGAGGCGGCAGTATTGCGAATCCAGCCGGTGGTAAGCACGACAACGGGGTCCAGGTCGTAGCAGCCGCGGGCCGAGCCAATTCCGCGTGTGTGCTGTTCCAGCTCGCCGCCGCGCGGCGGGGCCACGCCGTATACCTTACGTATACCGGCACCGGTTACGGCACTTCCGCGTGGACGTTCACGGTCCCAGCCGAAGACAAGGGCGGCGGGGTCTACGCCCTTTCGCTTTGGACGTTGGTACAGCTCATGGCCGCCACAGTAGGGGGGAGGGAGGTAATGCGGTCATCTGATATGGCGCCATTCACGGAGAGCAATAAACCGCATCAGGCCCCCATCATCAGCAACGGTAATCTCAGAACATGAGGGCGTTAGTGGTAGGACGCATGCTCAATTTTCGTCAATTTTTAACCTCACATCGGCACTCGCAGACGGCGTTAAGAACCTGTGCCACATAGTAGCCGAGCGGGTAACGTGCCGGGCTCGTACTCGCGAAGACACTGGTTCGAATCCCAGCGACTGCAGTGTTCGCGCGGATAGAAGAACGCTGCGATGCGGGGGACTGGGTGCGATTGGTGTAATCGCACTCGCTCGGGGCCATTTGAAGCCTGGCTGTACGCTAACTGTAAGGGACAGAAGTGCTTTGTTTGAGGAAGTTAAACGCGCGTGCGTCAGTGGTCGCCGGCTAGCACGCTCAGTTCATGTGCTGAGGGGAAACTGCTACAGTCCCGGTTCGACCATTTGTCTTAATTGCCACAGTTTCGGGTACAAACCTTAAAGCTATTACGGTGCACATGCGACCTTGAAGTGACCTCAATAAAAAAAAAACTAAAATTGTGGTGTAGTTCGGAACCGAACCCGGGCCTCCGGCATGCAAGGCGGGGGCGCTTTCAGTTAACCCCACTGGCCATTTCGCGGTTGTATCAATTTGTAATGGTGCCCAATAGTTCCGTATCGATTCGATGCGGCCAATTTAAGGTGCGCCCGTTCTCGAACTTCCTCGTTGCACACGTCCCACTTCGAGCGCACTCTGCTTCTCTGGTTCATCGTAAAACTGAAGTTCAAACCCCGCCGCGACGGCCTCGTTTTATACAGGCGAAGCGCAAAGACGTCCCTTTGTTGTGGAATGTCGATGCGTGTTGAAGAAAACCAGGGTCCGTATTTAAGCTGTCCACTTCGCGTCCATTCGGCCCTCTTCCAGTGGTCACTCAGATATACCCTCATCTTTCAAGCCTGTAGGGCAAGTGACCCAGCCATTGGGTAGTTGGCGACCGGGCCTCACCATTGGCTGCACATCACAGCCAATGGCAGCCGGTGGTCAGGTCCGGTCGCCTGCTGTTGAGAGCGCTGCGATGTACCTCACCATTGGAGGCATATTGCGTCGAATTTCAGCCAATGGTAAAGTCCGGTCGACAACTGCCCAATGGCTGGGCTGCTTGCGTCAGACGCTTGAAAGTCGTGGGGACATCTTAGTGATCAGCCCCGCCGCGGTGGCTCAGTGGTTAGGGCGCTCGACTACTGATCGAGCGCGCGGAACTGATCCGGAGTTCCCGGGTTCGAACCCGACCGCAGCGGCTGCGTTTTTATGGAGGAAAAACGCTCAGGCGCCGGTGTGCTGTGCGATGTCAGTGCACGTTAAAGATCCCCAGGTGGTCGACATTATTCCGGAGCCCTCCACTACGGCACCTCTTCTTCCTTTCTTCTTTCACTCCCTCCTTTATCCCTTACCTTACGGCGTGGTTCAGGTGTCCAACGATATATGAGACAGATACTGCGCCATTTCCTTTCCCCCAAAACCAATTATTATTATCTTCGTGATCACTGACAGGGGACCAAATGGACTCCAAGTGGACAACAGAAAATGTGCAGCTTATAGAATACGGCCCCGGGTGGCCAAAATTATACCGAAACCCACCACTACGGTGCGCCTCATTCTCTCTTCCCTGGTTCACTCTCTTTTACAGCTACCCTCACGGCGGGTTTGAGGTGTTCGCCAAAAAATGGGACAGTTACTGCGTATTTCTTTTAACACGACAGCGTTAAGGAGTTCGTGTCGCAGAAAAGGCGGTGCTGTCGTGTCTCACTCTTAAAGACGAAGCTTAAGCGTCCTCCAAATTTTTTTTTTAAAACTCAGTTTTAAATTTCTCTGGTTCCACGTGCAGTTTAGTTTCCGTTTTCTCAACATAGCTGTACGGTCGCGTGCATGTGGTTAAAGCCACTAATTGGCAGTTCGCTTGGTGTGTTCGACGTTATCGAGGTGCCGCTGGTTCCACAGGGCCAAGCGGCGAAAAATGAAAATGTATAAAATAATTTCTATAGATTAGAAAACGACCATCATCAAAGGCTTCGGTTTGGTGTTGTGGCCCGCGTACTCGTGAGCTGTGCCGAGAAACGAAACGAGTACTCGCGGGGAAATCGCCGCCGCACGCCCTCTTTCGTAGCGGCTCGTATCGGCTTCGGCACCCAGAAAACGGAGCTAAACAAACATCATTCCTTCAAGACAGGTTTTCTATGGTTTCAAGCCAGCGGAAAACAAGGCCGCGCGCTGGCTGACATACTCGGGGCTGGTGATCGAAAGCGTGACTTGAACTGACGCCAGCGCCGCGAAGCGCTGACCGCTCTTGACGAGACAATGTATCGGTATGTGTGTGGCAGATGATATAGCTGGAGCGCAGCTCGATTTGACTTTCAAGCCCTTTCACTCGTATTTCGCTTGTGTCTGACCGGCGGGGAGAGTGCGCTCAATTGACTGTCCCATTTCGCCCGTGACTGCAGTCTCACGCGTGCCCAGAAAACACAAACCACGTTTGCGGTTTGGTTATCCCCGCAAAGCGACATGTCGTGCGACAGCTCGTGCTCCTTTCGAGTTTGGTCTCAAAGTTATCGCTTGAAAGAAATGAAGATTAGGAAAAGCAGAGCAAGCACGGATTTGTCGCGTTTGTAAAGGTTGGACAACGAATGGTTCTGCAAATCTGGTGGTATAGTTGTTCAGGTTCTTCATCTCTGCCGCTGCAGTGGCTCAGTGGTTATGGCGTTCGACTGCTGACCTGAAAGAGGCGGGTTCGATCCCGGCAGCGGCGGTCGAATTTCGATGGAGGCGAAACTCTAGAGGCTCGTGTGCTGCGCGATGTCAGTAGTGCACAACCCCAGATGGTCAACATTTCCGGAGCCCTTCACTACGGCGTCCCCCGTAGCCTGAGTCGCGTTGAGACGTGAAACATCCGTAGACCATCTTCTTCATTTCTTAATTCTCTGACAGTGCGCATCGGAGTGTTCTCAGAGGTTAGTGTCCGCCTTCCTGCTTAGTCCACGCTGCTCTGGAGATCCAATGTTGGGGTATAAAAGCTGCGCGTGTCCTGAGCAAGGAGAACGCGTGGATGCAGCGATTCCGACTAATTACTCTTTAATGTCTCGTTATTAGCGAAAAGTGCTAAGTGGCGTCTTGTCGGATAAGAAACTAGCTTTTTAGGCAAGCTAAGACCCACCGCGGTGGATCAGTGGTTAGGGCGCTCGACTACTAATCCGGAGTTCCCGGGCTCGAACCCGACCGCGGCGGCTGCGTTTTTATGGAGTAACGCGCTAAGGCGCCCGTGTGCTGTGCGATGTCAGCGCACGTTAAAGATCAAATTATTCCGGAGCCCTCCACTACGGCACCTCTTCCTTTCTTCTTTCACTCCCTCCTTTATCCCTTCCCTTACGGCGCTGTTCAGGTGTCCAACGATATATGAGACAGATACTGCGCCATTTCCTTTCCCCAAAAAACAATTATTATTATTATTATTAGGCAAACTAAGAAGACTCTGGCCATAGATGCGATCTGTCCAAACGTGGCAGCATGAGATAATTCGACGCCCCTGTCGCATCTTTGTGACTTAAACACCAGCTTGCCGACCTTATTCACAGCGGCATCCCTGAGACAACTTTCTTGAGACGAGCATTTTGAAGCGGCAGCTTTGAGGCCAGGCTTGAAAGGCGCGAGCTGTCCCATGTCCCTTTGCCGAGATAAGCAAACCGCAACGAGTTTTCTACGCGCGCGTGAGACAGCAGCCACGAGGGAAACGGCCCTGTCATGTGAGCGCACTCTCCTCGCCGGCCAGACACACGCGAGCTGCGCTCCAGCTATCCCGGCGATCCGCTACCGTGATCCGCTTCCGCGGGGCTACGCGCTCATTGGTCCCGACGCGGCAGGTGCGCACGCAAGACGGGTGGATGGATGGAAGGTAGGAGCGTCCCCTTTGAAACGGGGTGATGGCAGTTGCAGTTGCCACCATGCTCGTTTTTCTTCCTTTATTTTGTTTAACTGTGTTGTAAGTTATTAAAATTTGCCACTTTCTTTAAAATACGTCTTCCTACACTTTTAACTTTATGTCACCTCTCTGCTTTCGAGCCACCGACCTTCCAATCGCTTTTTGATTATTTCCACCGCAGATTTATTTACATGACTATTGTTATCTCTAAACCCTAGGGCCTCAGGAAGAGTGAATGTGCCTGCTTCGACATCGGGATGGATACCATCACATTTTAGTATGAGGTGTTCTATTGTTTCTACAGGTTTACCACACACAGCTCATGGGTCATCTTCTTTGTTAAATTTCTTTTTGTAGCTGCGCGTTCTAAGACACCCTGACCTATAGCTTCAGAGAGTAGGGCACTGCCTGTTGAGTTATCATAAAACGCTTCCTTCCTGATCTGCCTTTTCTAGTATCGATATTGTTCTACGCTATGCTTCTTTTTTCCATTGAATTTATCCAATTTTTACCTTCCGCGTTTTTAACCTGTCGTTTAAATGCTCTGTATTTCTCCGGCCTCGTGTCTGGCATACTTATTGGTTAGCTTCCTAGTTCTTTTCCGCCAGAGTGAGTCAACGCTCTTTCTGTACAGGTATTTAAATACCTTAGCTGCCCACATGTTATCGTCCAATTTCCTCAGGCGTTCTTTTATCCCCAGCCCATATTCCCCTGTACTGCCTCGTTTGTGGTTTTCCCGTGGGCACCTAGTGCTAATCTTCCAACAGCTCTCTGATTTACTTCTAACCTTGACTGAATTTCTGCCCTTAAGCACAGAACCGCATTCCCGAAAGTAAGCCCCGACACCATTATTATATTCCAAATACCTAGCTCTCAGTACTCCATACCTGTTTTACCCCCACAGTTCCCTATGTTTAATTATCCCGGCATCTCTTTGGCCTTTTTACTATGAGAGACTGTTCGTGCTTTTCCGTGTACATCTGCCCTTCGTTTACCCATACGCCGAGATATCTGTATTCGGCCACTCGGGGTATTTCATGGCCTCGTATTGTAAGCTCCTGATCAGTTGTATCGTTGAAAATCATCACACCTGACTTAGTTGCGCTAAAACTGAAACCTAGACTGTCTCCTTCATCTCCACAGCAATTAACCAAAGTTTGCATATCTTCCTGACTATCTGCTAACAGTACACTATCGTCCGCATACATTAAACCCGGTAGTCATTGCTCAACAAACCTTCCACCTGATCTGTACGACAGATTATAACCTACAGATTGCTTCCTTGTAGCCTTCTTTCCATACTTATCATATAAAGCATGAACAGCAGCGGTGGTAGAGGACAACCTTGCCTTATTCCTTTGTGTACCTGGACAGTTGTTGTACTTTTAATTCCTTCCCATGTTATTTCAACTTTATTTTCTTGATATATTTCCTGTAGAAAATCAATTACCTCATGACCGATACCTTCATATTTTAATATCTTTCACAGGAGTTCCCTGTTCACGTTGTCGTATGCACCACTTATGTCCAGGAAGGCTGAATATACAGAGGTCTGTTTTCCGCCTTAGCTATTTCTATGCACTGGGTAAGCACGAACATATGCTATCATCTAAGCGCCTACCACTTCTGAACCCGTTCAGAAGTTCTCCGAGTATTCTATTACTTTCTACCCATTTTCGCATTTTTATTTCCACCGCATGCATCTCCAGCCTGTATACAACTGATGTTATCGTAATAGATCGGAAGGATTTTATGTTGGTCTTATCGCCTTTCTCTTTATAAATCAAATTCATTTTACTCTGTTTCCAGCTGTGCGGAATTTGCTTATTTGTTATGACTGCCACCAATGCTCGGATGAGTGGAGCTCCGTCCCGTCTTTCTGCTTTGTGTTTTTTTTTTGCGCCTGTAACCAATGACGGACAACTGGCTGCGTTCCAATACTCTAGACGTCTAACAAGACGTCTAGTGTGACGTCTAGGAAGCAGTCTACATGTCCATGTATTGGAACTTGTCTACTGCTCGCGCCGCCTCGCGGCATAATAATGTAACTAAAGCTTATGAACAGTTGTACTACTATTTTTCGCAAACTGAGCAATAACGATAATTAAAAACGTGTTTTAAACAAGTTTACACATTTCTTCTGCAATTACTTTGCGCGTAAACCGGACTGGTGGATGTGCCTATCGGTCAGTCTACTTGTAGCAGACGGGGCCGCTCTCCAAAGACGACGCTAAAGAGATGCGATTATTATTTTATTATTCATGCTAAACTGTACATGCTCCTCGAACGTGCTCGTCCAGACGGTCCTGTAAGCATAAGAAAGAATACGAAAGACTGTAATCAGTATGCGCGAAATGCGATACGGCTAATATACACTGCAACAGGAAAACACATACATGACATTGAACCTGCTGTCTGCCGTACGTGGAACTCGGAGACAGCGAGAGACCTAAATACAGCAGCAATCTTTAATCCTGCAAAGTCTAAAATCAATTCGCAACATGCCAATGTATTTGTTCTGTGAGTGTAGAGATAAAAAAGAATGCACGCGAAAGAGTTGATGCAACTAATACAGCAACAGAACACATTTGTTAACCGTCACGCCAGCCGTCCTAACGCCCGTCGAGGAAACCAACGACAGCGACGAGCATTAATCTCTAAAATAAAGGTGCTAATTAAGATCCGGCATCGTCAGATGCCGGATCACGTAAACAGACCTACAGCGTCCGCTGCTGTAGCAAAGCTCTCAACTGCACGATTTTCTCCTGCGTGATTCACTGCTAGGAATCGCACGTCCACGAAGATTAATTAGCCACTAGTTTGCTTACCAAATAACATAATGGAATGACTCACATTTTTCCTTTCCTATACTCCGTGTACAGTCCGACGCCTGCTAGAGCACGACTCGCTCATCCGCGTACATCAGCTCCGCCATCTTTAGACAGCAAGTTAGCCTGCATCGATGTGGACTTCGGAGAAGCAGTCTTATGAGACTGCTTCGCCGAGAAATGGAACGCGTCCCAAGATGGCGGCTGTCCGGCTAGACGTCTAAGTAGCCGTCTACTTGGGAGTATTGGAACGCAGCCAGTGTGTTGCGTCGGTCCACTGGCTCAAAGCGGGAACGGCGGGAACCACGAGGGACGCGATGCTGGGAAGGTGTCGCCATCTGTCATGGATCTGGCGAAATGGAACTGGGCGCTTGGGAGGTGCTGACACCTCACACCATCTCCTTGAGCGTCTCGCCGCGTCTCGCTGCTTGTGAAGAGGGGCATCGCAAAAAATATGCCTTTCTAATGTCTTGCAAAAGTCCTGCCCAGAACTTATGGCCGCCAGCTTGGAGGAACAAATCCTCCGGCTGTCTGCTTCTGGGTATCCTACTCATGTACTTGTCAGCGTCGCGGAAGGCATTCTTAAACGGAAGTGTTCAATACAACCAGACGCTTTCCAGGCGTCTGTTGGGAAGCACAAGACTGCGGTGATTCCGTACATAATACACGGCTTGTCCCATCGGCTAAAAAAGATTGGGCAAAAGTTGAACGTCCGAGTGGTTTTTTCTGCTCCGCGCAAGCTTCAAGAACTGTGCAAAATGACTAACCCAGGTGGCTCTCGCAAGCTTGGGTGCAAGAAGCGGCACAGGGATAAGTTCGTCAAATGTGCGGAATCGGTCGTGCATAATCTACCTATTTCATGTGGCAAGACATATGTAGGACAAAGTGGGAGGTGAGTTAGCGACCGCCTCCGTGAGCATAGCAGAAATGTGAAAGAAAAGGGCGGAGGGCTCCTGGACGCGCACTGTAGAAAGCGTGAATCAAGCGATGACCCCAGTGATGTACCCAGTTCCGGCCAGAGTGTAGAACCCTGTGCGAAATCTATCTGCGTGCCTTTCTACAAAGAATGTACCATTGTCACCAGAAATACCTACCGCTAACGCGTGAAATCATCGAGGCAGAGATCATAGATAGTTTAGGGGAAAACTGCCTGTCTGAGCCGTCCATTGCTATATCCCCTAAGGAATTAGAATACTTGCCTCGTCATTGATTGCTTGCGGACTGCGCATGTGTGATGACCTTCAACGATTAGCCTTTATATGCTGCTTCGCGGTTCACAATAAATTGTTGAAAGTTAGCGTTCGCGTGTGTCTCGTCTCTTTCACCGTCCTCGTCTTGTTTTACGCTTCAAGTTTATCATGCCTCACCAACACGCCCATACACACACTATGATGAACTTCATTTCTAGTACATTGGGAATGGAAAGAGGTGCTCGTTATGACATACATGACGGAAGCCAACAGTCACCGAAACCAAGGAGCATAGGGGATGTCTTTTTTGTTAATTTGTAGTTTACATCAATAGGCGCTGGTGAACACTCTAAAGGTTCGCCTACACTACATTTAAATACCACCGAAACACAGAAGATTGCATAGCCGTCGCCGTAGCTCATTTGGAGCACAGGACGCTAAATTCGGAGAAAAAAAGAAAAGACGTCGCCTATGCCCCTTGGTTTCGTTGGATTCCGCCATTTATGTCAATACGATATTAGTTAGCGCTAATACGCTGGACGAAGAAGAACAGCAGTAACAACAAAGCGATGCACTGGCCCCGTTTTGTAGATGTGGCCAAAGGAGCCAAAAGCATGCCAGCACTCTCCCATGGTAGTATGCAATCAACTCCGTGCATGCAGCAGCAGTGGTTGAGGGGCGCCGGAGAGACGCATATAATAGACGTTTTTAGCATACCGGAGACGTACTACCGGAGGCGTATACCTGTTTACCGTACCCCTCTTGCGCATGCGCAGTGGTGTTGTTGGGGTGAGGGGGAGCCACTGCGCGTGCGCAAGAGGGGTACGGCAAACCGGTATACGCCTCCGGTGTGCTAAAAACGTCTAATAGCGACTCACATACGTTGGGTGAACTCGTCGCTATAAAGGGACTCATTTGGTTGTAACGAGACCTGGTTAGCGTAATGGGTAACAGCGGGCCGGCCGGGCACCCGTCGGGCAATTATATGCGCTTTTTCCTTGATCCCTATCACCGTGTATAACGAGCTGCTGCTGCCAGGCTCAGATTCCTATCGGCGGTCGCCGCTACTGCGGGGGTGTTTTGCCGGACGGGATGCCAGTGTTATGGACCTTATATAGGGGCATAAACACTTGAGCGCAGTGGGGTCGTGCGGGGACCCATTGATTCCTCTCCACCTATAAAGTTTCTCTCTCTCTCTCTCTCTCTCTCTCTCCGGTTCTCGTCGATGCCTCAACACACCAGAGACCGACCGGTTTTGGCTCAGAGTGTGTTCTTTGGCACGCTCACTGTCCAGATTCTTTTTCATTATTTATCCGACAATTTGTCATCGACTGCACCGAGGTTATGGATGAGTTAGGACGGGAGTTTTGCTACACAGTCCTGCGTCGCGGTCATTAATACGACGCCCGTTAATACGGACGACTCGAATTATGAACAGTTTTTCTGAGGACGAAACTTTTTCTCTGCTTTATGGTTTCTGGGGATTTAAGGTCCCAAATCGACTCAAGCTATGAAGGACGCCGTACTGAAGGGCTCCGGAAATTTCGACCACCTGGGATTCTTTAGGGTGCACTGACATCGCACAGCACACGGGCCTTTAGAATTTCGCCTCCATCGAAATTCGACCGCCGCGGCCTGGATCGAACCCGCATCCTTCAAGTCAGCAGCCGAGTGCCATAACCAAACTTCTTCACTGTATTTATGGCTCGTTAATATGGGAAGTCGCTCTCCGGACAATGGACACGGTGAAAATGGAAGGAGCCCATTGTGGCCCATGCATTTCTGTCCCGTTAATATGGACAGCGATGAGAACAAAATCCTTTGCTCGAGAACAAAAGTGTCCATATTAACCAGACTAATCACGCGCGCAACCTGTGCACATTTCTTATTGTGTAAATAGTTTGTGTATATTGCCTCTCCCCACTCCTCTCTTCCTGTCCCCTCACTTCTTTAATTTCATTTCTCCATTCTGCCTGCTATCCTTTATTTCCGCTGCCCCAGGTCAGGTGCTTCAGTATCGATGGCAGATGCCGGGGCTAACAAAAATCTTATCCTTACTTTTTAAGAGCGTTAGCTTTTATACTCATTACGTTTCTTGATTTCGTGCGGTCTGCTACCACCCTGAGATCACAGCGCCATCTGTGGCAGCAACTAGAAAACAGCACATCTCGCACTGAGACGTGTAGCGCCATCTACAATAGCATTGTAGAAACAACCACCTGCCGCATGCCAATGATGACTTCACGGTACAATATGGTGCATAGAGGTGAAACTATGTGAGTATGACGACAGGGGACGAAATGGCGGCATAGTTTCGGTTTCTCGAATCCAAGACGGCGGCCATTAAAGTTCGTAAAAACAAATATCCTATTACGGGCAGGAAAACTGCCCCTTTACGGGATCGCTCCGTATGTATACATTCGCTGCTGCTGCTGTTGCTGACAGGAAGAATGAAAAGGAAAATGCACGGGCCTGCCTACTGGCTCAAGCTGAGCCACGATCCCTACCCTACCTCGTACTGAAAGTAGGAGAGTTTAAAGATAGGAGGGCGAAGACAGAAAGAAAAGACCCGCGCGCGCTATTATATCCCGGGCCAACCCGTGCCGGAGCGCTTCAGCACGCCGCCACATTCCAAAAATAAGTTTAATATACATTAAACACACATACATATCTATACATTCGTTCCGCTATATATACTCCGCCAAGAAGGGGCACCCTTCCGGGGACAGTTGTGCACCGAATTTGGTAGGCAAATAAAGTGCTATGGGTTGTGGTATAGAAATAAAACCACAATTAAATAATAGGTAAACATTGTATACATGCAATTACTAATTGAAGCGTTACCCTATCGCACCGCAAACCGAATTCCAGGTCCATCTTGACCCCCGAAACGAAGCAAATTCCGTTTGGGACGTATCTTAAGGGGGTGCAACTCGACAACGGGTAGACGTGCATCGTAATTTCTCTGATAGATGGCGATAGGCGGCGATCGCTCCTCTAACGATCGTTACTTCACCGTCTTCCAGACGGTGGCGGCCTTTTTGTATTATTATTTTAATAAACCACCACCACCACCACCACCACTACTACTACTACTACTACTACTACTACTACTACTACTACTACT
Source organism: Amblyomma americanum (assembly GCF_052857255.1). Lineage (NCBI taxonomy): Eukaryota > Metazoa > Arthropoda > Arachnida > Ixodida > Ixodidae > Amblyomma > Amblyomma americanum. The sequence goes on along the minus strand of NC_135503.1, from coordinate 32,372,243 downwards.
ACTACTACTACTACTACTACTACTACTATTAACCAGACACGACTATATCTGTATTTTTTTTCGGGGAAACGACTCATTCCTACGAACGTCCGCTTTCTGTCGCTTTTTAGGGAGGACAGCCGAGAAAAATGTACGCCTTGCAGTAACTTGCAGACTAGCTTTCCTCGCGCGTGCTCTAGTCGGCGCTGGCATGTTCCTCTAGCGGACGCGTTTGCTCTTTTCATCTCTGCTAGTTTTGCCGTGTCTGGCTAGCTCGTCGCGTGCATAAAATGTCTGTAAAAATGCTTGTGTCAAGGCTAGCGCCCTCGTTCCTTGCATTCGCTATAGGAAGACCTCACCTGGAACGCGTGGCACTATTGGAGAGTAAATAAAATTAAAACATGCTTGACGCCGTGACGCCGGTAACCGGCGAGGATTCTATGGCAGACACGTCGTACACGCTACGTCATTGCTGCTAGCATATATGAGTGCCTACAATTGAAGTAACGAAAATAGTACATAAAGGTTTCTTCAGTGGCCTTCCTTGTGTTCTTCCTTGTGTATGCATGAGATCAAAACATTCAATAACACTCATGCATTCTTGCAGCGGGGTAATCTAGGCGCTGCACTGATTAGACCGATAATGTTTCATACCTCTGGTTTCTTTGCGTAAAGCCCTACACGATGCCTTTTGATTACCGAGCAATCGATTTCTTTCGTGAACTGCACAAGAAGGCGAACGCCGTTCTGACGGTCGCAACGAGAAATCTGGGCCCGCTTGCACTAACGCGAGCCTCTAAGTCCGGACTTAAATCCGAATCTCGTCTTATTATAACCTAATATAAGTCTGGACTTCCCTGCAGACGTAGTGTGCTTGCACGAACCGAAAAAACTGAACTAAAGTTCAGACGTATTGTAGACGGTCGGTACTTTTAGTACCTAGGCCGGAGATTTAGCCGCCGACAAGGAAAGAGATGGGGAATCGGCCGGAAGTCCCAAAATCGGTCCCAAAAGCCCTAAAAGGTTTCTAGAATAACGCGCAGTTTTTACTCGGTGGAATTCAAATCCTGGACAAGTTCGTTTGTTTGAAACTGCCAGCAAGGTTCTCATTGGAAAGATTTCAGTGTCGAAAACGTAGTTCGACAGTCCACGTACACAACGCGTGAGAAACCGCTGGCGCCGGTCACGAAGTGCTGTTGTTTGTTCGACAACTTGATGTTGCTTAACCATCTTATTTCTTCTTATCAGTGCGGTCCTTGTCCTTGTAAATGAGCGTGGGAAACATTTAAATACGCAGCGTTATCTGAAGCGGTCCCGCTCAGCTATCGTCCTTGGTTCAAACGGACATCCTCGCGGATGCTGAGGGTCAAAACATATCCAAAAACGTGAATACTTGCGCAATCGTAAAGTCGGTGACGCATCTGGCAATCATGCATTTTGCTCGACGCAGGGCGAGAGATTGTAAGCATGTCTCTCTTTGTGTCTGGAGGGATGCCATTTCGCATCGCATGCATTACGCAATACATCTCGTGGGAACTGAATAGCGCGTGCGAACCAGATGGACGATTATACAATTATTTTTCTTTGTTGGCGTGTAAGTATAGTCCGACAAAGATGCTTCGATTGGAAAACAACACGATACCACGCTGAAGCATTTGCCGGACCACGGATATACATGTTTGAGATCGCGAGACGAGCATCAAGACTGCTGTTGCCGATTTAAATGCGCACTTTGGTATCGATGAACGCGCCATTTATAAATATCTAATCCACCATGGGAAAGGAACTGGTGGCTAATTGCTGCTTGGGAAGATGGGACCTGCAATAGAGCTATTTAAGGAACAATTAGGTTAGTTACCTAATGAGTAAGATAACCCTAACTGGGCGAGCTGGTTCCTAAGGCTGGAGTAGGCTGTTGAAACGCGAAAGAGAGGAGGTTGGTAGATATGAAAGCAAGGACAGGAAGAGTGCAGGCTTCTAACGCAGTTTGTTTGGATATGTCGCCAGATCGTATGAATTAAACGTGTGCAAATGTTTCGCAATGCATCGAGAGTATTTCTACTTTTCCGAGCGGCGCCAAATTATTAGGTTTTATGTGAACAACACGTGTCTAAGCAGCTCTGACAGTCCAGAAAAATATTAGAAACGCACTCGCGGGCTGTTTCAGCGAGGCAAGATGTGCGCCTTGACATGTTTACGATGTTGGGCTTGTGCGGTGACTGGACATTTTTCACAATGTTAACTCGGTCGCTGTGAGCGTCCTACTTCAAGGACTATAGACATCAAATGTTTGCTTGCATGCTTTCTGCTTTCAAACGATGCGTTAGATATTGGCATACATGGAGCGACCCGTGGTATTCGCATATGACCACTAAATAATTTGTGATTCAATTTCTTCTGGACACTGTTTCGGTTTCATCAACTGAACGATGGCAGTAACCTGTAGTTCATACTTAGGTCACGTCAGGTCCGAAAAAAAACGGCAATATAGCTGCTGATACGTCGTTTGTTGTAATTATAGCTCTTAAAGCACGCTGGTCTAAGCACTTTATTGAGTAAAACTACATTTAACTACACGTCACAGCCCTTGTTCGGTTGATGAAACCGAAACCGCATTAGAGAAGAAATTCACAAAACGACATATTTGGCACATTTATGCCAAATATGTTTGCGTTTTGTGAAATAGACTGAAAGCTACTGAACCTCTAATTTGCGGCATTTTTGCCATTTATGGTCGTTTTGATAACTATCCACTGTAGCCTAAAACCGCTTGGCATTTACTCAGATGAACATTTTATCTAAACATTGCAGAAGAAAAGCAGCCCTCTTTTTGATGCAGTAGTTATTCGTTTCGTTTTATTGCCTTAAAGACCCCTTTTGGGGGTATTACATAAGGGGTGGGCTACAAATATCACAGGTGGAGATTACAATTTTTAAATGTGAGGAGGAACACTCGTCGCAAACGTCGATGGGCAGGTGATGGCAGAAATGGCGTGGGAAAGGCCGATCCAGATGATAGCTGTTCGGGAAAAAAATATGAGCCAGCAAACGTGGCGGTGCTAGTGAGCGGTCGAACAACATAAAATGAATGCATAGTGGATATGCGTGAAGGTGGTGCTAGGAATGTAGAATGATTAGGCGAACTGAAATATCTTAAGGAAGAGGCAAAGGCTAGCTATGTGACGACGTGTGCTTAGGTTCAAAAGTTCGGACTGATGTTTTAATGCTGTTACACTGCTATTGAAAGAGTAGTCGGAGTCAATGAATCTTACAGCGCGATTGTGCAAACCTTCGAGCGCGTTAGCTAGATAAGTTTGATAATAATAATAATTGGTTTTTGGGGAAAGGAAATGGCGCAGTATCTGTCTCATATATCGTTGGACACCTGAACCGCGCCGTAAGGTAAGGGATAAAGGAGAAAGTGAAAGAAGTTTGATGGATGCCAGATAGGAGATGCATACTCTAGCCTAGACCGGATGAGCGACTATTAGGCGAGTAGTTTCGCTTGCGGTGGAGCATGACTTAGGTGTCGACGTTTCGGAAATCCAAGAGATCAGTTTGCCGATGACATGACGTTAGTGATATGAGTGCGCCAGGAAAGATCAATGCTTAAGATTACGTCAAGGTATTTTTAAGATTGCACAAGTTCGATAGCAGAATTGAGGACAGCGTAGTTAAAAACGAGGGGATGTTGGCGGTGGTGGGTGGAAGGAGACAAGTTTATATTTGTTCGCATTTAGCGTCATGAGTCATTGGTCGCACCAGCGATGAATGTGATTAAGATCATTTTGAAGAGCTGCTTGATGTGATATATTGGTTATTGTGCGATAGATGACGCAGTAGCAGGCAAGTCGAAAAAAAAGTATTGTTTCATGCACTCCATTTTTTGCTCACTCCGCTTGTCTCACCAAAAACTTCTATATACAACTCATACCGTTATAAAGTAAATACGTTTCTCTTTCTAATGAACTTAAAACTGGCTTTATCTTTAAAGCGGGAAGGCCGCAGCAATCGAGCAAACATTATGGAGAATGGCTATTGGGCGCGCAAGCGTTAGTTGGCGGTAAATATTTCATCTTTAACGTTTCGTAGCTTTAAAACAGAAGTCCGCAGTGGCTGACGAAGTAAAAATTAACAAAAACGACGAGCACTTAACGCTTGCTAGACGGAGGCCTTTCAAGCACCAGCCCAGGATGCACTATATGTCATTGCCCTGATGCAGTGTTGGCGGTAACGCGTTACAAGTAACGGCGTTACCGGTAACGCGTTATTTTTTTCGGTAACTTAGCAGCGCACTCGTTACCATTTCGGAACTGTAACGGGTATCGTACTTACGTTAACATTTTTAGGTAACGCAAGGTGTCACGTTACTGGTTACAGGGCTTGCGGGCATCCAGACACGGAGTACAACGACCCGCCTCAGCTCCAGCACAACGGGTGATGACTTCTTCGGGGAATACGTTCTCGATATCGTCGCCAACTGAAGATGAGGAGCTGTCTCGGTGCCTTTTGGTGCCGCGTAACTTTGCGCCGAGTGGGCTCAAGGAAAACTTTCTACGCGTTCACCAGCCCTTCCTGAATGTGAATACCTGCAGGAGTACTACCATCCAGAGCGTCCGTGATCGCGTACTTAGCGTAGGTGAGGATGTATTCACTAAGAAGTGAGGCAAGCTGTCCGATGACAGCTTTGGAAGGCAGCTGTTGCTTAAATTCAACAGCAAGTTGCAGAAGTTAGAAAGTTGTCGCCGCAATACTCTAGCGCTGTTGATCAACTTTGTTTTCAAAATAAATTTTTCTGCTCTCTATCCAACTGCGGCTACTTTTCTGGTTATTGAATTCCTGAGTGACCAACTGACCTTGAACACCTTCACATAAACGCATTTATTGCGGTAATTATACAGGTTCAATGAAAAAAGAATTGTTTATGTGCGCAAATATAATTTACCGGAACTATAACATTTAAGCATTTCTTGATTGCTACACAATATGCACGTCTATTTTGTTAGAAGCACATCGAGCATTTGGGAACATCACATTTTTCAGAATTACTGTAAACTTGTGTAGAGCTCAGCGATGCTTTCTTTGCGAAGAAATGGCTTCGCTATGTGCCACAGAGTTAGAAGCCATCACATGTAAATCTACAGGAAACTAGGCCACTATAACATTGTTAAGCTCCTGCACATTTGAGCAAATGTGCAGTGATTAAGGGATGATATGCGAATTAATAATAGCCTATAGCGCCATGATACCCAGCAATTCTGGACAACAGCATTTTTGAGCGGGAAACCGTTGATCAACGCAATTTTTTCGTGTAATGGAAGATTTCACTATAACAATCAATATATTCGCAGATCACCCGATGGCAGTCTTGCACATCTTTTTAATTAACTTTTTCGCTATCGTCAAAAGCGTTCCCCATTGGTTTTCTATGGCAGTCTTAACTGTTCGATATGCGATCATTGGAAACACTTTAAAAGAAAGATTTTGCTACATATCAGAACAATGGACCATTACCTTCAATATTTCCGTGACAGTTTATTACAATTTTCCAATTTTGAGAATTTTGGACCGAGGGTGTTGGAAATGGAAGAAGAGGAAGTAAACATGATCGGACATGTAATGTGAAGAGTAGGCAACCAATAGTTTCCCAGGATAACTCCAAAGGGAAGGGAACCTAGCTGGGGTCGGTAGGTGGTCAGGTGGGCGCATGAGATTAGGAAGTTTGCGGGAATAGGCTGGCCACAGCTGGCACAGGACAGGGAGATGTCTGTCCTGCAGTATATATATATCCGGGAGGATAACGATGGTGATGGCACGGCAGCGCAAATGATATTTGCCCTGAAAAAATCCCTCACATAGATATCTCTGTAAAAGGCTGCGTCGCCTGCACCAGAATGTAAAGTTCAACAAAGTAAAAAAAAAAACGGGGATGCGCCAAACACTCTCGGCATAACGATGCCACTTTTATCAAACCATGAAGTTGAGCGTGTGGCGGAATCCTGTCTGGCCGGGAGCGTACATTTGAAAAATAAGAGACGCAGACCAGTGAAGAAAGGTTCGTTATTGACGTTTCGGCTTTTACGTTCGACGTTTACAATCTCGAGTTTTACAAACTCGACTTTTACAAACTCGAGATTGTAAGAACGAATACTCGAGATTGTAAACGTGTGCATCGCGACCCGCAGGCAATCGCATGCCGTTTAAACGACGTAAAAAAGTATAAATGAAATGAACAATCGCTTAACAGTATAGTGGAGACATGTCTCAAGGGTAACCAAAAAGCGTTTACCCAGCACGGAAGGTACGGTCTCTTACTCACTCAGCCGACTTAACCGGTAGCCGAACACCCATCTTAAGACTCCTTCCCTTGCGAAAATATTTCCGACTGCGCTTTTATACTGCAGCGTGACGTCACTGCTTACGACGAAATATTTTATTTCAAGTAAAGCGTCCATATTTTTACTTGAGATTTAGATACAAGCTGCTCGTGCACTGGTGCCTATGATATAACGACTCATGGTCTAAAGTCAGATATCGTGGCTGGTTTTGACAATAAAATGACAACTTGTGGCGTGATGCGCGAAACCAACGGTAGTCTTTAGCCTTTCCGCGCATGCGCGTACGGGCCTGTGAAGGTCGCCTTTGCTGCACACGCCGGCTAATGTCTGCGTTCTCGTTTGCGCACGAGACACGTAATAGCCTTAGCCAATAGAGTAGCGCCGTCTCCTTTCATGGCGGTAGAGAATGACGCAAACCTGGCGTCAACCGCGCTGTAGTCTTGGTTTACTGCGCGCTATTACACAACACTACTGACGATGAGACAGACGAAGAAACAGACAACTACTACGAGGTGCGAACTCACGACTGTTTATTACACATGTGACACTTGTACATTTTTTAGCGCATGATGTGTGCAGTTTTTGGTCACGATGATGCGCTTGTCACCTCAACTCTATTCGATCTTGATTATGTCTATCTCTGCTTCTGTTAAGGCAATGCAAGGGTCACTAACACACTTTTCAGGATCCCTTCGATAGCGCGCAAACGATATGTGGTGAAATCATTGGTGAACCAAACTTACTTCGCGGGCTCCAGTGCCACCAGTCTCAAGAATGAACCACAAACGGTCAGGCATCATGTTGACCGAAATAGGTAACAAAAAGTTTATCCAGAAGGTCACCGAGAAAGCAGTGCTGACGTAGGCACAAGCCGGATAAGCGACCAGAACGGACAGCGAAGGTGGAGTGAGTTACGGTTGTGTACTTCCCTGGAATTAGTGAGGCCTTGACACGTGTTTTCCGGAACCATGATGTGAATATTGCGCGCGTGCCTGCAAGCAAGCTACAGATAGAGCTGGTCATGGTCAAGGGCGCTCTCCCACGCGCTAAGTTCCTCGGTGTTGTTTACGAAATTCCGTGCGACTACTGCGAAGCGGTCTTCATAGGAGAAGCAGGCAATTCGACTAGGCGAATTAAAGATAATCAGAATGATACGAAGAGCTCCCACACAACGTCGAATGCGATTACAGAGCACGTGCAAGTAACTCACGAAATGAAAAAAAAAATTTGCCGCTGTTTAACGCCGATTAAACCGATGTGTGACATGCGAAAACATGATGACGTAAATAGTGACCCCACAAGCGGCACCATAGCAACGAAATGGCGGAAATCTCCAAGCTGTGAACAACTTTTTCGAGGGTGGCCCGGACCAAATTTTTGGAACTGAACCGGGTCTAATTTGGAGGTCGCCTTCGTGCAGGGCACGTTCAATTATGCATGGTTAGACATCGATTTTGGTCCAAATCGGCAAAGGCGAAATTTCGGGGGCGGCCCGGGCCAAATTCTTGCCGCTTGGCGTCACAGTTGCTACGGCAACGTGTGATGCACAAGCAAGATTTTTGCTCGGATCTGACGATCGTATGAGCGCTTCCTCACTAATAGATAGGCAAAATGCATCAATATATTCACAACAGAGCTCAATGCATGAGCACGCCTTCGTTTCGGGGTTATAATCATCCAGCGGGGCCCACACCCTGAATCGAAATAGTGGAAATCCTAACCAGATCTCCGCCAGGTCACTGCGACAAATTCTCAAAGGTGCTTAAGCCGCCTTTGCCCAGAATGTTCTATTGATGACAAGGGTTCTGTATGGAATCCGAAACGTCAATTTTTTTGTTTTAACTTAGTCTGTGACCGTTACATGAATTTTTCACGATATTGCCGCGAACCTTTGCAGTGTTTGTTTGCTCATTCTTCAAAGTTGCCGGCACCTCGCTCTATGCATTTGTTTGCGATGTAAGACGCGACCATATTTATCTCGATTGATCGCATCCAGGCAGTGCTGATTCTACGTTGCACCAAAATGTTCTAGTGACTGTGCACGCTTTATCTCGAAAGTTCGCTGTCAGCTTTAAATTGAGCACGGCCGACTGCGGCGGGCATTCTGTTCGACGACCGCCGAGCACGCTTGTTGCTACGCTGCCGCTGAGTGATTCAGTCCATTGTGGGCGCAAGTCAGCCGAAATAAGGAGTTTTGTTTAGACACCATTTTCGCAGCCTTTCTGCTCTCCGGTCTGCAGTCACTACTTCGTGACAATATGCATCACTTTGACCAGACAGTGTTCTATCGTGCACTCGACGACAATATTAACAGGTACAGCTGTAGAAGTGCGAGCGAGAACGGCCACTTTCTGAAATCACAAAAGAAGATGCACTTTCTTTGCTTAGATGGGTCAACCGCGTCTTTCTCTCTGCGCTGGAAGCTATGCTGCAGCTTTTGCTCGTCTAACCGAAATTACGAGTCCAAAACAAATTCCAGACAAAAACTCACCGGAAAAAATGTCAGCAATTTTTTGCTAATAACCTACTGCGGGATATGCTTTTGAAGTAAGCCAACAGCCACCGAAACCTAGGGAATGCATAGGGGTACGTGTGTGTTTTAATTTGTTCTTTTGATCAACGGTAAAATTTTTAGTGTGTACATTTCTTATCTCGAAGATAATTGATTATAAAACAGAAGAATAAAGAAGCACACGCCACCAGTGGGATCCGAACCCACGACCCCCGTATGTCGCGTACGGTATTCTCTACCAACTGAGCTTGGCGGCGGCTGTCCAACCTTCTAGTTTCGGCTGTATTCGTGGTACGTGTAACATAACCTTGAGAGTTTTCACCAGCGCCACCCGAGTCCCCAGCGGGGGACGCAGAGCCTCCTGCAGTGCCGCAAGTGTCACGTGCAGTGGGATCGAACGGTGAGGGGAGCAGCTGTGCAAGAACCCTCTTATGCTGAGGATGGTCTGAGGAGTCGGATATGTGCTTGGCTTCATGGCTTCACCCGACGGTGAGTCTAGCCTGACAGCCAGTGACGGCGGCTGAAGTGCACAGCCGATGGTTTTAATGCGACGGCATTAAAGGCCACATTCCGCAAAAATGGCGCCACGTACGTGTCACAAAATTCACTGATTGGTAGAGGGAGGTCACGTGGCCCTGTGACGTCTTCACAACCTGCCTACGGAAGAAAGCGAAGCAAGAAAGAGAAAGCAGAAAGAGGAGCAGGAAAAAAATGGCGGGAAAATCCGGTTAGAGCCGGAAACCGCACACAGAAAAACAAAAGTAGCAACAATAGGGATCTCTAACGCCATCACAGTCCACTATTATAAGTGTCCTCCAAGTCTTTGTCTTTACGTGCAAGCTCGGAGAGAAGTAGGTGTGCGGAGTGATCGAGACGCCTGAAATAGGAATTAACAATCATTGTAAAAAAGTTCCGTAAATCGCTCTCATCCAGAAAGGTATCTCAATTTTAAACCGGACTTAATGAGGCTCCCGTTTCACGACCGATAGATGCAGCCGTGACTGTCACCATATCCACCCATTTGACGTGGCCTATATGTCAAACTGCCAACATAAACAAGATGCAGTAATTAGTTCATCCGAAGATCCTGGGTTTCTCTTCGGCGAGACTAGTCGGCTTCTGAAATAAATATTACGCTGCTTGTGACACCTAAAAGAGACGAGGAGTGAATACAAACCCTCTCCAACCGTCGTGGAGATATATTTCATACCGATGTGCGTGTTTAGTCTATGCGATACAATTCGGCATTGCACAATTAATGAGGACTGATGCGTCCAGCCCATAGGCGGGGTCGTCCTGTACTTGGACCGGTCTCTGAGAGCTTAGGTCGTATGCTCTACCACCACCGTGAACTCTCTCAGGTCACGAGACCCAGCTTTTTGCTGCTGCCTTGAGTGCAGTCGCCAAGGTCGTATTGGCAGGGGTTGGATGATTGAGCACCATCCTTCTCTCCACCGCCTGCGGCGAGCCCTCCTGTTCCTCCTTGCTTCCTACAGAAGACACTTGCCTACTTCACTGACAGTTTGGTGTGACGTTGGGGCCGCCAATAATAGAGCGCGTAAAGTGTTTTGTGTCTGAAATGCTTGAAAGAGAGCCGTGCTCTGCGATTGTGCGGGAGAAGAGAATTCCAATACGGCGCCAAAATGCCCACCAATTCGACGACGTCATCTGAGCGAAATTTGCGCTAATTGCTGAGAGCATTTGGTGGCGCTCACGGGTGTGCTAAGGCAGCTCGGCGTCGAGTTTCGCGAGGCCCAAAATCTATAATTAACGCTGACGTCATCGGTGCCATCGTACCTGGGGTCAGTCTCCGGTCAAGGACAGTACGTAGTGAGGCGTGGTCCCGAGTTGCCGTCTTCTCGGAGACAACTCTCATTGTTCTGCCCTCAAGAAAGCTCGGTCACCTTTCGTTATTGGATGAATTCTGCCCTCAAGAAAGTTCGGTCACCTTTCGTTATTGGATGAAGAGCAAAAAACAAAATAGCACCGCCTCTGCACGCTTCACCGATACGCGGATGGCACGCTTGCATTATAGACACGGACACAAACGCGAAAAAAGAAAGACCGGGAAGATAAGAGCAAAACATCACCGGGGGGGGGGGGGGGGGGGAAGCAATAGACAAAAGCTTCACGTGTTCCACGGGGCTCGGGCAGGTTTCGCACGAGCCTTGTCGGCTAGAAATCTTCAGGATTCGTCTATTGTTGAACACCCGCCTCGAAGATCCTGTCTTGCACCTGTTACATCTTTGTTGTGTAATACATACAGGCGCCGACCGCATTGTGCTGTATCCCGCGCTAGCTACAAGTATTCGAGTTGCGAATCACGTACTTGGAGTTATACCCCTCGTGTTTCGCGCGAAAGAAAAAAAAAAACGCTCCAGGAAAAGTAGACAGAGACGTCTTCTAACTTCATGTCAAATACTAGCGAGCTACTGTTTCGAGCTTCACGTGATTAATTACTTATATTGAAACATATATAATATAGTTAAAAATAACGAGGGAATACACATAGTTATCGAGACCACTAAGTTTTATAGTTTTAAGCTAATTTATCTAGAAATCAAATACAGTGAGCACGGCACAAATAACAAATACATAAATGAACTCCGTAGATCGCTCCAGTTGTGGCCGTGCTATACCCAGAAACTCTGGATAAATGCATTTTTCGAAAGGAAATAGCTTATAAACGCAGTTTTTACATATGTTGGAAGATTTCACTGAGTTAATTGCCCGATTTTTTAGGTCATACTATGTTTTGCGCATGCAATTTGCAATGCAAGTAGTCACCGCCTGGTTATGAAAAAACCTCCTTGTGAGTATGTGCCATTTTGTGAGGCAAAAAACAACAACAATATCCGCACATGTCCCTTCGGCTGGCTTCCATTTTGTTGCTATTAATGTTTTTGTTATTGTTCAAAACAGTCCCCGTTGGCTTCCTATTGCAGTCTTAACTGTTGCAGTCCTATTGCAGTCTTAGAAAAAAGAAAAACTTTTAAAGAAAGATTTTGCTATTCATGGGAAGAATGGATCACTGTCTTCAATATTTACATAACAATATTCCAATATCCGACTTTTTCGTCCAAGTATGCTGGTCATGATAAGAAGGCGCGAGGGGCCGCGCACTCGCAAATGCGCCCAGAACACGAGATAAAAGCTTCCAGAAGTAGAAGGCAACGTATTACAGTGAGCCTATAGATTGCTTTCTTGTTTGACCTTGTCACGGCCGCACCTCAAATCCGCGCATGGCATCGCGCGGTGCAACACGTGCTACGCTCTATTTCTCGTTCATTGTGGCGCGCAGAGATCGTCGATGGTGCGCGACCAAGTGTGTGGTTGGCGCGCTGTCTTCAAGAAAGCCCCCCCCCCCCCCCCCCGCCCCCCTCCCCCCAATACGCGCACCGGTCAGTCGAGAGCCATACGCAGCCTTATAGCCGGACAACTCGAATCCATCCGTTCGGGTCAATTGCGCGGACCGGTCGGGTTCGTTTTGAGCTGCTCTGGGACGTCCGTTCTTTGAGCGCCGTAAGCTTGGACCGAGCGTGGAGCGAAAGCAGTCGCCTGAATGGCTCAGGCAAGTACCGTAAATTATTGCGTACAGCCCGCGGGCTATACATGTTTAAAACTTAAAATATCGGGTTTGTCGACTATCAGCATGTGCTGAATATGTAGCATTTTCTTTTTCAATATAGCAAAATATAGCATGAAATGCCCAACGCGGTTATACTCGTATGCACCGGGTGCGGGAAATCCACACACACAAAAAAAATTAGTCAAAATTTTTAGCCTGCAGACTGTACACCGGATGAGGACTGTGTGCCGGAAATTTCGGTATTAACTGTGGAGCCTAGGGCAGGCGTCAGCCAGTAAGCGGCTCAAACCTTGCACAAAATATACCTGCTCGTCAGGACTCTGGTTACAGTCGCCATTGGTCTGCATCCGTTCGCGCTTCATGGTCTGTCATGATAGTTAGCGATAAACTTGGTAAATTCCATCAAAGTGCTTCAGCAGGAAAAATGAATTAGAAAGGGTGCCACGCATTGAGACGAAATCTCTTTGTTGCTATTCATTGCATGTCTATAAGAACTTGTCAGAACGTTAAGCTGGGAGTAATTATAGGGCAAACCCTGGAAACTTCCGATTTGCTGAAGTATTGACTCTCTATGCAACTGGAGGAATGAATCGCACCGATTGGTTAAATACCTGACATGGAGAATAAAACGCCAGGCTTAAACATTATTGAGAGAAAATAAAGCAATCTACCGCTTCGTAGACAGCGGATATATAAGCATGAAGCGCATGTTAGTAAAAGTGCAGCACATTTTAGCGCGGTTCATAGATAGTGGTAGGTGTAAACATTATTGTGAATAAGTTTGTTCTGTAGTTTGAATCCAGTTTGGAAATAATGTATGGTAAGGACATTTTTTTTTCTGCTGAGTACCATTTGGACAGAAAATTTCGGAATGTTTCAGAAAACTTCGGCTTCATGTTCGTTTGCAGGTTCGGCTTCACGTTCGACTTCACGCTTGGCCTCTTGTTCAGCCTCAGGTTCGCTGCAGTTTCCAAAGATGTTCGCCTGAGTATGCCGAGGATGGGAACAAAAAGCATTCTGAACTGGAAAATCAATCAATCAATCAATCAATCAATCAATCAATCAATCAATCAATCAATCAATCAATCAATCAATCAATCAATCAATCAATCAATCAATCAATTTACTCGGCTGCAGCAAAAACGGTCTAAAATCTATGTGACGGCCGGCCCAAAAAATAGTATTCGGCGGCTTTCATAACCGCCGATATGTGAGACAGATACTGCGCCATTTCCTTTCCCCAAAAACCAATTTTCATTTTTTTCATAACCAGTTGTATAACGTGAGGAAGAAAGAAAGAAAAAAAAGGAAAGGGACGGAGGTTAACTGGGATTGAATTTCCACTATACTTAGTGGTGCGGGCCGGGACACATTTTTCTTGTTTCTTTTTTTTAGCCCCAATATAATCTATGCGGGAGAACGGGTAATTAAGGGAGATAGTAAAAGAAAGGACGCCACCGGCACTGTGGTAACTGACCTCACCTGACTATGCTACCCTGTATGGTCCCAGGTACACTGATTTGCGCTCTCGATGAAGGTTGTGCACAACCTACCGCTAGTGGAACTAACATAACTTTGCTAGCCCATTTTTCAGTATTTCTGAAATTCTAGTAGTGTTTAATCATCATCATCATTTATTGAACCCTTAAAGATCCCGTCAGGGACATTACATAAGGGGGGGGGGGGGGGGGAAGACAGTGATGTGAAACGGTCACACAAAGGCATGTAAGCATTAAAAAAATAAAAAAAATAACAAGAATAACAAGTTTGACGTGAAATTAGCGTCAGGTGATTCAAATAGAACAGAATATACATGGCAAAGCAGTAGCCTATCTTTAACGTAAGAGTTATGTCCCCGCTAGCGCCGAACAGCTGGCTATGCCGGCTTCTGTAAGCCTTTCAGACTTGCCAAGCCGGTCACAGCGTTGCAAATTCGCTAAATAGTGGCTTTCACTGTCAACAGAAACCGTGCGGTGGCGCCACCTGACCGCTTACCGTAACCTACCGGCACAGGCCCGTTTTGAGTTTCTCTTCACCGCAGTGCGTTCTTGTAATGCAGAAAAGCTTGCTACCATACGTACTCGGACGGGCGACTGGAGTGCGCTTAGAAGGATAAAACAGTACCGAGCTGTACGTGCGAAAGAACAGCGAATATTGTTACAAATTTTTGTTGCGTTACTTTTTTCCCTATTATCTTTTGTTTATTGTCATCTATCTGCTTCGGTGCAACTATAGAGTATTGTTAGATACTGTTATGAACATATTGATGAGTGTAGTATAAATGCGCTAAGTTTTACAACCACAACACGAGACACGACTGGACTAAGCGCTAATGCGAAGCGCGTGTCTCCTGTTGTGATTGTAAAACTCTGCGCATTTATACTACAGCTATGGAATACCTACTAGCCCCAGTTGTCGCCTTGCTAATATTGATGGGAATGGTCTAACCCTCTGACGCGTAGCAAAATATTGCTTGTTTTTTGGTTTTATGATTTTATGGGGGTTTATCGTCCCAAAGTGTCTCAGGTTAGGGACGCCGTAGTGAAGGGCTCCGGAAATTTCGACCACCTGGGGTTCTTTAACGTGCACTGACATCACACAGTACATGGGCCTCTAGAATTTCGCCTCCATCGAAATTCGACCGCGACGGCCGGGATCGAACGCGCGTCAAAATATTGCTTTTAAAGTTCGTTTTGCGCTCGCACCGAGCAGTTAAGACTGCCAAAGAAAAACCATTTGGTTGCGTTTTTGACGATATATAACAGAAATCCACAAGCGTCTCGACGAGAGATCTGCGTTTATATTGATTGTTATCATATAAACTTACGATATGCGAAAAAAAATGCGTTCAAAAACAACTGGCCATTGAAAAAATGCGCTTGTCCAGTATTTCTGTCTAGAAAAACGCCAATGAAGCGGCGGAAAGTACCATAGAATCAATTTTTATTGAAATAAATATTGTACGGAGTTATCGTCAGTGTTCTTTTTATGTAAGCTGAGCAAATATTTACCCCCTTTTGTTGCCTCGGCATTGCATACCACGCAGTGGTTCTGAGTACTTCAAGGCACCGTACATCACCGGTCGTTTTGTTGAAGCGCTTTCCTCACTCGAATGTCGTTGCATTCCATCTCAGAAAAAGACAAAAAAAAAAACAAATTGAAACCTGCACGATGTTCTGTCGGTCGCGTTGTACATATCTGTATGCTGTGAGGGGCTAGGGCACAACGTATTGAAAGGAGTCAAGAGCAAGGATGTAAAAAGAGATCAAAGTTTTTCATTTGTGTACGTACCAACACATTATATGTGCTGACACATCTTCATAAGAAGGGCTGTTTCGTACGACAGGAGGAAATGTTTTCTTCGCCGGAAGCCAGAAACCACTGCGCATGACCTTTAATCTTTTTGGGGTATTTTTCAACAAATACTTAAAAAAACAGACCTTCCTAAAGACTAATGGAATCAGTTTTTTCTTTAGTAGAAAATGATGATGGCGGGCCACTAGATATGATCATACTGGACTTCAGCATCCGGCGATCTAGAATGGCTGTTTGACATGCAGGGGAAGCTTCAAGACCTGCAAGCTCGTACTTTCGGGAATGAATCAGTTTAGTTGAAGTTACAGTCATCACAGCCGATGTGCTTTTGCCTAGTATACGAAGACTTTTTTTTCTCACAAGTATCCTGTTCGTTATGCGAAATTCTTGTTGTTTCTATTGCTTGTTCGGCAACGTAAGAAGAAGTAGATGTCCGACGGCTCTGTTGGTAGAGCGCTGTTCGCGAAATCAAATGATAGAATGTTGTATTCCTGGCTTAACCACCGCTGCATGGCTTTCTTGCTTCCTTGTGCGCTGACTGATGATTGTTAGGATGGTTGTTTGCATTAATGTCCGAAAAATGCGACTAGAAAATCCTGTGCACGTGTATTGAGCCTGCGACAGAATATATATATATATATATACTCAACAGTTCTGGACAAAAGCATTTTTGAGCGGGAAACCATTGATGAACGAAATTTTTTTCATATAATGCAAGATTTCGCTATAACAATCATTATATCCGCAGATAACCCGACGGCAGTCTTGTAATTTTTTTCTATTAACGTTTTTGCTATGGTGAACAGCGTTCCCCATTGCATTTCTATTGCAGTCTTAAATGTTCGATGCCATCTAAAGAAACAAAGATTTTGCTGCATATCAGAAGAATGGATCATTACTTTCATTATTTCCATAGCTGTGTCTCCCAATTTTCACTTTTTTTTTGTCCGAGTATGTTGGACAGGAAGTAGCGCAGAAACATAATCGCCTGAGCGAACTGGTTTTCCCTGTCTTCTTATGTTGGGCGTTTGGCGAAAGGAGAGTGTTGTTTTCTCCCTTTGCAGCGTTCATTAAGAATTAAACGACCTCGTCGCACCCAGGCACACCTTAAAGCTGATGCCATGTTTCATTCTATCTTGGTAATGCTTTCTGTGTGTTTTGCTTTGTGCTGCCGTTCTTTCCTGTATCTTTGCCTCCGCACCCAGAAATAAAAAGAAGCGGCTTACGGCCGCATGCTGATTCCCTTGCCCCTTCAGTGACCTCCACTCTAATGAATACCTCCGCGAGCGGTATTGTGCGCTGGTGACCAGGAGCTCGCGTTTCTCAAGGTGTGAAAAAGAGTGGCGCGCTTCGGGGAAAAGCCTTCACGCGCACGTTCTGAGCGTGTTCAGCCCCTCATTCGTGTATGCGAGCCAGGAAGTCAACAGAAACACGGAAGACTGTTTGCGGAAAGGCTACACACCTCCCCTCTCACCAACCCCGTGTACCCGTTCCTACATAGAACCCCGCTGTGTTTGGAAGTGTGGCGTCGCCAGTAGGCGAAACTTGTCATACCGGCAACAAAAGGAAAACCTTGGTAATATATACTCGTACAGAGGTGTCCTTAAGAGGTACCGCATCACCGCGAGTTTAACTCTCTACTTTTCTTTTACAGGGATAATTGTATAGCGGACTCCTTACAGGTTACGCGGAATGGTCGTCGCGGCTTTTAACTTCTCTGTCGGCGTAGTTTGTCCCAATCAAAAACTTCGGCGGTCGCCTGAGGTCAATTGACAATGCTATACGGGTAATTATACCGTGATCAAAAAGATGTTATACAGGTTATACGACCGAGTGGACGCTTTCTAGTACGTACCCTGTGAACTCGTATGCGATCCAAAGTGACTTGGCCTATGCGAGCCTTGTAGGAAGTGCTGTCGGGAGGGGGGGGGGGGGGTAGAATAAGGTGAGAATATACGCACACATACATACATACAATTTACTGGCACTGAACTCGAGGCTTTAGCTGACGTTGCCAAGCAGGGACTGAATCTTGAATGTGTTAGAACGACACGGTTGGCCGCTGCTTTAAATACATACTGCGCAAGGGAGTGCTTTGGCTACTGTCCGCTAGGCAGTGCTTTAGGTACAGAATGTCAGGCAGTGTTTTGGCTATAGTACGCTAGGTAGTGCTCTCATTATAGTGCGCTAGGTAATTATTTGGCTACAGTGCGCCAGGTGGTGTTCTGACCTTGACCAGGCTTTCCAGCGCGCCAGGTAGTGATGTGTCTGTAGAACGGCAGGCGGTGCTTTGGCTATAGTACGCCAGGCGGCGCTTAGGCTGCAGTACACTTAGTGTTCCTGTATATGCTCCCGCATATATAGGAACACTAAGTACACCAGGCTATCTATTATGCCAGTCAGTGTTATGGTCATAGGACGCCAGGCGTTTCTTTGGCTATAGTCGTCAGGTTATGTACTACGACAGGAAGTGTTTTGACCATAGTACGCCACTTGGTGCTTTGGCTATGGTACTATGCTGCGTAGTGCTGTACGCGAGAGGCAAGGGGCTGTTGGAATCTCGAGCGTCTTGAATTTGCGCGGACACGGTACTTTCAGCTACGACTGCATTTGTGCCCTTGCATAGCATGTGCTGGAAACTGCCTCCCAATTGACCCTGGCGACGAATAATCTCTGAGAAAGCGCTCTACAATAACACCAGCGCTTTTTAATTATCCTATTCCACGTGCGCAATAAAAAAACAAACACGCGGACTGATGCACGGTGCGCCCTTCAACATTTCGTGCACGACGCTTCAGGACGCTAGCGTAGAGAAAGCAAGCTGGGGGCTGGGCTCGGGCATAATCGCATCCACGCCTGCGGTTACCTGCTGTCGCAGGGCAGAGCTTAGAATAGCGGCGCGATTCACAATGGCAGCCATTATTAAGGAGCGCTCTTTAAATGTGGCGCTCACTTGACACTTCCTCCGTGGATGAGAACGTGGCGACCTCGCTCGGTACTACGACGCGTAAATTAGACAAGGACAAGACAAGAACACCGTATATATGATTGTTAGTGTGCATGTGTGTGTTGTGTCTCCTGCCTTTGTCCTGGTTGCGGCACAATATGCTTGCACTGGGCGCGCCGTGACAACGTACAGCTGGACAGCGCTCCTGTATGCAGGCGCGGCACGTTCAAGTCACTCCCTCCGCAAGCTGACAGTTCAAATTTCGCGCGCTTCCCTCATTGCGGGAAAAACACTTGCCCCAAAAAGCTGCGTGGCAATAGCGCCATTCACGATAGCTTTGGATTTTCTCTGAGCCACGAATTGGAACTGTTTGTGTATTAAAACGAGTAAAACACTTAAGAAAAATTAATCCAATTAGTTTTAGCAAAATGGCGGTAATTCTTGCGTCCGTCTGTCGATCTTTGCTAGTTTTATATTTCTCTGCCCTTGCTTAAAGCACCGCTCTTATGTGCTTACTTATTGTTATTGCTGTTATGCTCCCCTATTATGTATTGTATTTGCAGTGATTATGCTTGCTTGCTAATGTTGTTTCTCCTGACGCGTGTACTGTGTTTTCCATGTTGTGTGTTGTGTGTGTTGTAGTAGTTCTTTGTCGAGCTGTATATCGTCAGCATAGGTAGCTTTAAATTTGTGAAAAGGGGCAGCCAGCTCCTCTGCCAGGCATCAAGCACTCCTTTAGTGTGCATGTAAGGAAAAAAAGAAGGGAAATACACTAATACTTGCGCTGTACATGATCGCCAGCACTAAAGGTTGAGCATCTTTGCGCACACACACACACACACACACACACACACACACACACACGCGCGCGCGCGCGCGCGCGCGCACACAGATATATATATATATATATATATATATATATATATATATATATATATATATATATATATATATATATATATATATATATATATATATATATATATATATATATATATATATATATATATATATATATATATATATATATATATATATATATATATTTAAGAGAAGTGGGCACTTCTACAAAGACACTTTTATTTATCAACGTTTCGACCGCGGTGCGGTCTTCTTCAGGACTGTAGTGGTCTCGCGTCAGATGGACGTTTTAAGTTTGTGAGCTCAAGAGGAGGGAGAAAGGAGTGTAACACGCAAATAGCAACAACGGTTCAAAAAATTGAAAAAAAAAATAAAAAAATAAAGATGGGGGTGCGGGGAGCAGACCGGGACAATATTGGGGGAGGAAGCAAAAAAAATAGAAATAAAAGAAAAAAAAGGGGGGGAAAACTAGTACAGTAAGGAAGGGTGGGGTACAAAAGGAGATGGCGAAACGAGAGAAAGGGAGAGGAAGACGGTGCGGGGACATGGGCAGCACGGAAACAAAACACACAAACAAAATGCACAAACACAAAGGGCGCCGCTGCAGATGCGTGGCCAAAGAGGAGCCGCTGCGCAAATGACACTGGCAGTGACGAACAGGCCAAACCAGGCGCCTTTTGGGGGTCTCACTAATTTCCGGTGAGCCGAGGGCTAGAACGTTAAGGAAGGAGTGGGCTACGTTAACGAGCACTTACTCACGGGGGTCTGGGTTTCACTGAACGGTGCACCCCTCTCCGTGAGTAGGTCGTTGAACCGACCTCGCCGGGAATACTTGTTTGTAGGGGAGGAGGGCTGGGCTAGCTGTGTGCAAAGATTTCAGATTGTCGGAAAATGTAAGGAAAGAACGTCAAAAACTTATCAATACTGCACGAGGCAGGATAGTGTAAGTAAGGAGAGGTATGATTGCCTGGGATATACACTAGGAGTTATAAAAGGTGTATATATATATATATATATATATATATATATATATATATATATATATATATATATATATATATATATATATATATATATATATATATATATATGCATACATACATACATACATACAAACCCACACACACACACACACACACACACACACACACTCACAAACACACACACACTCACAAACACACGCACGCACACAAACACTCACACACACCTATGCACGCACATACAAACACACACATGCATACATACAAACATATACACACAAACACACATACACACAAACACATAAAGCAAACATACACTCATACATACAAACACACACACACACACGCGCAGCGCGCGCACAACACGAACAAACAAACAAACACACACACAAACAAACACACACACACAGGCGCGCGCGCACACACCTCAACAGCTCAAACTTTGTAACCAAAGCACGCCTCTTTGGCTGGCCGCGCGCAGTAGTATTCTCGGCAGCAGCAGCAGCGCACGGAGCTCAGAGATCTCGCGCACTTCATCGGTGACCGGAGTATCGCCAGGGGCCGCGCCGTCCGAGAGTCGACCTTTCCGGGTTTCAAAGGAGCGGCCTGCTTCCAGCCCAGTGCTGCAGAGGGCTATCACGTTCATGGTGGCAGATATCGCCACCTACTGCGGCCGCAGCTGGAGGCCGTGCAGATAGCTGCATCTCAGCTATCGACGGTCGTCGTTTACACACGTACGCACGAACGCACCGACTTGCGTAACCACAACGGCTCGCTTTTTTTCGGCGCGGACGACGGTAGGTCGCTCCATTTCGCAGGCACGCGTTGGTGCTCCCGCTCGCGCCGCCGCCGATGCGTCCGCGATGTGGAGCAGGGAGTCGGCGCCATTTCCGGTCGCGTGGAATTCGCAATCACTTTGCTCGCGAACAGGGGGGGGGGGGGGGGGGGGGGGGGGGGGGGGAGAAACCTTCCCGCTCCTGTAGACGGGCTGTCTGCCAGTGTTTCTTTAATCTAAACAGTTCCGAATCTCCACATTAAAATCCGCGCTGGGCCTGCGGCCTGTTTCCGGAGTTACGAAATAGAAGTTAGTTTATGGTATATGGGGGTTTAACGTCCGAAAGCGACTCAGGCTATGGGAGACGCTGTAGTGAAGGGCTCCGGAAATTTCGACCACCTGGGGTTCTTTAACGTGCACTGACATCGCACAGTACACGGGCCTCTAGAATTTCGCCTCCATCGAAAGTCGACCGCCGCGGCTGGGATCGAACCCGCGTCTTTCGGGCCAGCAGCCCAGCCGGCCACGGCGGCGGCTTGAAGTCGAAGTTAGTGAGTAAATATTCAGAAATAGTAACAGGCAGCTTTTTGAGATCAGTTTCCTGTGATATGGGCTCAGATGATTTTGATATTGGCCGCTCGAACTTCTCTTTCTCAACGTTTCCCTCTCTTTTTGGTTTTGAGCAGCCCCGCTGCATTCGTCTTATTACTGCGAAAAGCGTGAGAGCTAACCTCCGAATATTTGATAGGTCTCGAATTTCGATACTTAACGTTTCCTCTTCGTGGGTTCCCGGTGGCTGTGTCGTTAATTCACCTGTTGAGCGAAATTCGCGGCTCAACAGTACAGAAAAAGAATAGTAAGAGAATGAGAGGATACGAAAAACAGAAACTGTATAAAACGTCTTTCAAACCTCAGCTTCTGCAGAGGATGAAAGCTATTTGTACAACGCATTCTGACACTGAAACAAACTCTAGTTAGGTCTGACCTACAATCCCATTAAAGACCTCGCGTTCACGCTCAAGGAATCACACTAAATCGTACGTCCATTCAACAGTGCCGAGTCAGAGAACATTAAATGTGACACTAAAATAGAAAAAAAGTTGCGATGAAAACAGGAAATTCAAAAATATTGCATAGCGTGCAGGCTGCACTTGAAGCATTGCGGTTGAACTGCATAGACTGTAGTGGCTCATGAAAAAAAAAAAAATCACAGTGCCGAGATTGGCCTCAGTAGTATCTGCCATTCGAATAAACTCGCAAAGATTGGTTAGATATCCATGGAGTCAACTTCGTGTGCATTCATGAGTAACATGGTTAATATGGTGATTAATATGGTCATTTTTGAAGGGCGTCGCATCTTTACCAGTGCAGTGTTTCATTTGCCCCATGGCGTGGGTCAAAGTTGACTAAAATTTTACTGTGTTCCTCCTATTCAGCTGGCTTTTTCATGTTTGGTGTGTGTGATGCCAGAACGATAGGGAATAATTCGGCACTATTTGTTTTTGACTCCTATGAATAGAAATAATGGCGACGATTTGCGAATATGTGTCGCGTTTTGTCAAACTCTTCCCTATAGGCAAAACTTCAGTCAAGTTCTCTTAAGAGTTTTGCCAAAATTCCCCTCGCCGTCTCTCTGTATTCCGAAGTGTCACCGTAACACGTTCCGTCTCCGGTTATTAGGTAATGAAGCCGGAAGCCGAAAATGCCTTCGTCGAGTCCAGGAGCGAACTTTTGCTTTGTCTAGTCCACAACCAGCGCTTCTCATATTGGGCCACGTTCCTGTCAGCACAAGCATCTGCTTGCGCTGGCATATACTGTCGAGCCCGCATCGTCTGTCGAAATGTAAAGAAAGTTCTCGAGTAATCGTGGCGAGGAAGGTTAGAGGGCGACGACGTCGACCATGAAATGGATCGTTACCAATCGGTACTGATGCTTGCGGCTATTTATAGACATGTGATGCTCGGTTCCCTCTTCTACCACGACCATCGACATCACCATCATCGTCATTATCATCATCGTCAGCAATACCAACCAGCGGTTAAGCCTTGTGCAAGACAGACTTCGCCCATTGATCCCCAATTAGTGCTGCCTGTGCTCCAATGCCGCTTACAGCTACGTTTTCATGCATTTGCTTTGTTGTCCAGTCTGCTACCCTGAACCTTCTTGAGCGCAGTACACGACCTCTCGAAGTCCATCCTTAAGCTCAACTAGACACCATAAACTCGAGTTTGTTCCCTAATTCCACGCTTGTCCCCAATTCTGCCAGCAGGAAACCGCTGCGATGACCTAGTGGTCTGAGCATCCGCCTCGCATGCTTTCCCCTGGCCTGCTGCTGGGTTTTTCGGGGATGAAATGCTTGGGGAAATCGGTCTCTGATCCCACCTTGAACAGTGTAAGTCATCTTGTTCCACGGCTGTCTTTGGCCAATTCTGCCCTTGGCGCCTTAAAAATGACAATCATCATTTTAATGAATTCTGGCCTCGGGATCGCAGTAAGGTTTCGTCCACTGTATACTGTTGTAGACGTCGCGTTCTGCTTACGCGTGAAATAAACTCGCACCGCCACTGAAGTTTCTGAATAGTGTAAAGAAATTAGCGCAAAAACAGAGGCAAAGGACAAGAGAGGAGACACATAAGACAATTAACAAGCGCGATACTACCAACTGTTTTCATTGTGGCATAAAGCAGAGAATATGAGAGAAAAATATGAACATGCAAAAAAACAGCGGGTAGTACAGGCACACACATCACGCAACGACAGTTTGATACGGCAAAAAGTAATTGAGAAAAGCATATTCAGAGTCTTAAATCTGCAAATAAGTGTCACTCGCGCTTAGGGCCCGGTTTGAGAACACCAATACTCTGGGCAGGAGCGTCAATGTAAATGCTCGGCTTCTTCTAGAAGCCTTCCATATCAAAAAGATATCTGATCGCTGAGCGAGCTACACTCTTTTGCAGATTTATGATGCTGAACGGTGCATTTCTCAATTGCTTTTTGCTGTTTCAAGCTGCGGTTGCGTGATGTGTGTATGCATGTACTACCCGCTGTTTTGTGCATGCTCATATTTTCCTTTATATTCTCTGCTTTATACCTCAATAAAACAGTTGGCAGTAGCGCTTGTTAATCGTCGTAAGTATTTCCTCCATTGGCCTGTGTCTCTATTTTCGCGCTAATTTCTCCCGGTTATGCGACACCAACTATCCCTACAGCACGCCCTCCTGAAGTTCCTGATAAACGCCCAGCGGTGCGTGTGATTCCGAACTTTGGTCGGAAAAGAATCCTTCGGTGCGGTGTAGGCCTATTTGAGGAACCCTCTCCAGCGGTGACAGACCGGCCTGGCTAATAGAACCTTCTTGCGCAACTGCCTACAAGCGCACGCTCGACCTGGCCACGTAGGTCGCGGCCTCCTCCGCCGACAGTGTAAGAGTCGACGGGTTCTGCCATGCCATCTGCCGGGGAAAGATCTGCCTCTCATCACGTTTCCCATCTTATCGCGTCCCGCGACATGACGGGCGCACGCGGAAAAACAAAATCACATCTCTCCCGCTCTCTCATCTCTCTCTCTCTCTCTCTCTCTCTCTCTCTCTCTCTCTCTCTCGTTTTACAACTTCCTCGCTGCCTCGCCCATATGTGATTGCTACGACTTGGCCGAATGTTCGCTCCACCCAAGAGTGTTCCTATTTTGAACAGGCTTATACAAAGGATGAAGTTAAAAGCCTTGATGTGTGGGGTTTAGTGCTCAGAAAATGTCTTGTACTGAGCCCTCCAAAGGGATTACATAATAAAACGTTGCGTCAGGGGAAGTAATTATGACTTTGTGGATGCAAAGCCTTGATAGGGGAGTATACCACACGCGGTAGCAGCGGTGGTTCCTTCTTAATGTGGGCATATATAGTTTTCATGTGTATTCTCGCAAAGACATCATCGCCATAGTTTATCGGAGTGTAGCGTATAGATAAACAAGAACCTTGAGTAATGTACCATGCCTATAGTTCTGTGTCGCTGACGTCATGAGCCTCAACTAATGGCATTTACCTCAACGGGAAAATATACATCAGTGAATTAACTCTTTCAGTTTGTGAGCTGGAAGTCATTGAAGTGAGACGTCACGTTCATCCGTGCTCTCGATTTCAGCTCTTATGAAATCTCTATTGTGGACAGGCGCGCGGGAACAGTGAGAATGCGCACGACCGCCGGCTGTGTTCTTCTGTTCGGAACAGACAATGGCGGTGGGCGTGGTGCTCCGCTCTACAGATTTTATACTATACGTTACCCCCTGTCCTTTCTTGCTGTTACCCCCCCCCCCCCCCCCCCCCCCCCCCCCCCCCTTTATTTGCCCCTCCCTGTCCCTTTAATTTCTGCTGGCCGCAGCTCAGGTGCTTCAGGATAGGATAGCTAATGCCGCGGCCAGCAAAAATCTTGTCCTTCCTTTTTGTATTTTATTTTATGGACTTTTTACTAACAGTAACAATAAAATATTGTAAAGCAATGTCGCGGAAACGTACTCAGTCGCATTAACAGATATTGAGATTTTTTTTTTCCCATTAGAACTGCAATGCGTGTAATAAAATATCGCAGGTGAAACGACTTGAAATCTTTAATCGGCGCTACAGCACTGTCACATGTGTTTGCTTAATTTTTCCAGTTACCGCTTGTCGTGCACAGTCGGGAACTATTCTCGCACCATACAGGCGCGCGTGAAAAAATAACGTAAATGTATACAAGGGACAAATGGACACCTGAATCAAAGTAGTTGCGCACACTTAAGGACTCCACCACGTGTCCCCATTAGTCGGTCACGTTTTGTGTGCGTCAGGGGCACTCCTTCCGAGCTGGCTATACGTGTGCCTGCGATAATTACGTCGCTACACATAAGCATTAAAACCTGTGACGTCAAAACCGCTTTTATTCTCAGGACTGCACCGTGTAATCATCTGCGATGCCCATCGGTCGGGATGCACGCTCCTTTGTCAGATAGCCCTAATTAGTTGGGGTCATCCAGCGCCCAGCTCCAAATGAGCTGGGTGCCTTGTTTGTCTAGTCCAAGGTCTCGCACAGGAGGGCGTTAGCGGTGTACTCTTATGGGGCCCGTGAAAAGGGGCCAGAGTACATGCCCTAATGGGCCGGTGAACCTTACACATACGCGGCCCACAGTTATGCTTTCTTCAAGAGTCGTTCGACCTCCCTCACGAAACGGTCATTGAGGGCGTAGCGCTCGGAAATTCACCAGGCACCGAGGTAATTCGACGTGCTCGTACACTACATATATGCGAATCGCCCGGGGACAACGTGCTGTTTCGGCTCTTGCTTGAGGCGTACGCTTATTGGACGCTTGCCATTCAGATATTAGTAATCGTACGCTAATTTTACGCTAAGTGTATTTTTGCCAGGAAA
Organism: Amblyomma americanum; assembly: GCF_052857255.1. Lineage (NCBI taxonomy): Eukaryota > Metazoa > Arthropoda > Arachnida > Ixodida > Ixodidae > Amblyomma > Amblyomma americanum. The sequence goes on along the minus strand of NC_135503.1, from coordinate 32,345,553 downwards.
CTAATCGAAACGGCTTCCTGCTGTGCGGAGTTGTTGACCTGCATTCGTCTCTTATTGCGGTCGGTTCGACATGTTTGATGAAGGTCGGCACTTAATGCTTTAGACGCCCCGTTCGATTACCCGTATGCCAGAGAAGCGGAAAGCGTCGCCTCTGGCTGTTGCAGAGGACATGAAACTGCACTACGCATCGAAGGCCGCGTTTATAACTCTACTACACGTTTTAACTGGTCTATGACCAGTCTGCATATGGAGTACGCATTTACTGCTTGACACTCAGAACGATCGGTCGTTTGTTCTGCACTTTCGACCTGTGTGTACCGAACAATTTGAAAGCATAAAGCGACAACACTGAGCAAATACGGAATGGGCAGGTTTGTTAATTACTTAAGAGTTGTGGAAGTGTTAATTACTTAAGAGTTGTAGAAGGAGCGCCGAGACGGTATACACCAAAGATCTGAAGGCGATGACACGCAGCCGCAAACAATGTCAAAAGGAAAACTTAATACTCAACAATAAAGTTTATTTTTTACATCTGCATCCAACACGAGAAAAAAGCATTAATTCTCAGTATTTACAGGCTCTCCTGACACCCTTGTACAAGTAACCTCGGTAGAACGGAGCGTTATACAAGTGGAACTGGAAGAATACGATTAAGAAGATGAATCATTGAGGCTCTGATTACTACATGGGCCATAGAGGCCATCAGACCCGCCAACAACAACAGCACAGGGTTTTATGGGTCGATCCCTTTTCCCCGTTCCTTTTCCGTCTCCTGCATTCTCGGTTGAGATGGTTGGGCGGTGCCCCGCAGCACACACTGATAAGACGCTCTATTTTATATTTCTTGTAGTTGCGTTGCACAGAGTTGTCTTGTATTTGAGTGCATCGACCCTTGAATTTCCAGCCTTATGACGGCTGTAAAAGGACACTGAGCAAGACTAGCATCGTACATGCTCCAGCAAAGCCTCAGCCTCGTTCTTTCCGAAGCATTTTTGAAGTTTTCCCAAAGGTATTCAAGAGGGACGTTATTACTCCGTGGCTACAGGAACGCGACTCCCTGTTGTCATGGCTGACCTGAAGCGAAAGCCTCATACGTGTACTTACATAATTTATTTTCGGGCGGGATAAACTCCTGAGACTTGTGCAGCCGCAGGTCCTTTTTCTTTTCTTGATCCCACCAGGAGGAAGTGTTTGAACATACAGACTCCACTAGGAGAACCAAACGAAGGGACCACAGCACAGCATGAAAGCGCGGAACGCGCCAGCGGTGGAGATTTTACCTACGAGTTGCCGGCCTTTTACTCGAAAATACAATAAATCACCCCGCAGAGGCCAGGGTTTTTGAAAGGCAACGAGGAAATTATAGTTGTGATTTGAACGAGCCCAGCGTTGTGTCAAGAATAGTATGACATATTATGGTATGGTATGGTATGGTATGGTATGGTATGGTATGGCGCGGTGGCGTGGTATGGTATACGTTTATGAATGGTACAGGACATGATATATGGCGTGACAGCAGGACATCTAAGGTTCGACGTCCCGAAGCGGTACATGAACTTAGAGACCCGCAGTAGAAGGCTACGGATTGATGAAGCGAGCATGATCCGCGCGCTGAGCTCGGGCTTCGTGTTACGGTCTACTGAAGAAGCGCAGCGGAGTATCTGAACAGCAGCTGCACACTTAGGTTTTAAACCATGGCTACACAAGACATGAAAATTTTCAGGTATCGGAAATGTACGCTAACAAGCCGTTGTGCTTAACCCATCTCTCAGGCAGGAACAGCACAGAAAGCAGGGTACAGGGGAGAATTTCATCTAAGAAAAAAAAAGAAAAAGTGGTAGGGTTTTAATGTAGTTAAGCCGAGTATTTGTGCGAAAGCATGCGTTTAGCCTGGTTGGCTCATGGTTTTGCTCGTCTGGGTCATCGGAACGTCTGGCGACGGTTTAGAAGAACTTCTATTTGGGCTAGATGGTTGACTGTACTCGAGAAAGGAAAACAGTAGCGCCGAAAAACACACACACAGCAGAAGAACGACGTAGGACAAGCGCTAACTTCAACTGACTTTATTACCTGAAAATCGAGCAAATATACAGAAAACCTAGGTATTAGACTCAGGCTAAGCTCTGATGGAGGTTAAGCTGATCTGGTCTGTTTGCGCCACAGATGGAAGTTGATGAAGACAACGATGAGCAATGCATAGTGTGAGAATGTATTGCAGGTTAACACGAGGCGTAATCGGCTGTGCTGATAGCATAGTGCTCTCGTGCAATGGCCAGCGAAGCTGATCTGTTCGCGCCGCTTCGGGTTCGAAGCTCAGTCACGGCAATATTTATTTTATTTCTGCACCCTCAAGTTCGTGCAAGCCACAAGATTATTGGCCGAGTTTGACCCCGTGAAGCAGAGCTTTCGCACTAAAAGAGAAGCCACTGCTTCTCGAGCACCTCCAGATTCGACGTCTCCGAAATGTTTCCTCTAAAATTTTGCCCAGTCATAAACGTCGCGAGGCGACGTAATGAGCGTGACGAGAGCTACGTACGACACGGGCCTAGCGTGCAAGTAGAGGCCCAATCGAGCGGGTTTAAACTGTAGGGCTGTACGGCTCCTTTCTTAGCCATTTGAAATGCGCGCGCTCCCTTCCAGTCATCTAGATGCGCGCGCAGACAACGCAACTGCGCATGACTGAACATTTGATAGTCAGATGTGGCGGTCGCTGCGAGGAATCCTTGATAATGCCAGCGAAGCAGAGTGCGAGGGGATTCCTGCGGGAGCGAGAGCGTGGCCTCGGTTTCGGCGGTCAGCACGAGCCAGCAAGATGCACACGGACGGTGGTGGGGGTGAAAAGCATTTATTTATCTATATATAAAGAGAGGTGCTCGGGGAGGGAGAGGCCCCTAGTGGGTCTCGCCCCTTACAATACAAGGCGGAGTCCCTCAATCCGGGATCCCGTTGGTCCTGACCGCTGTGAAGATCCGCCGATCGAACCAGGGCCTGTTGGGCCGATAGTTCCTGGCAGCCGAGCAGAGCCGCCTCCCAGTCCTCTCGTGAGGGGAAGGGGTGATGGGGGGGGGGGGGGGGGAGAAGGATTTTGCTTGCATGCCCAAACCATGTGAAAGGTGTAGGCCACCTCCCCACAGAATGAGTAGTGGCCGTCAAAAGAAGAATCAGAGTGCTTGAGAACCGCCGGGCACAGCAGGGTGTTTGGAAAGAGCCTAAGGAGAGTTTGGTTTGATTTGGTTTGGTTTATGGGTGTTTAACGTCCCAAAGCGACTCAGGCTATGCAGGACGCCGTAGTGAAGGGCTCCGGAAATGTAGACCACCTGGGGTTCTTTAACGTGCACTGACATCGCACAGTACACGGGCCTCTAGAATTTAATAATTAATAATTGGTTTTTGGGGAAAGGAAATGGCGCAGTATCTGTCTCATATATTGTTGGACACCTGAACCGTAAGGGAAGGGAGAAAGGAGGGAGTGAAAGAAGAAAGGAAGTTAGGTGCCGTAGTGGAGGGCTCCGGAATAATTTCGACCACCTGGGGATCTTTAACGTGCACTGACATCGCACAGCACACGGGCGCCGCGGTCGGGTTCGAACCCGGAAACTCTGGATCAGTAGCCGAGCGCCCTAACCACTGAGTCACCGCGGCGGGTCAAAGAATTTCGCCACCATCGAAATTCGACCGCCACGGCCGGGATCGACCCCGCGTCTTTCGGGTCAGCAGCCATGCGCCATAACCACTCAGCCACTGCGGCGGCTAAGGAAAGTTCGCCTGGTGCCCGGTGAGTGAGTGCCCGGGCTGCCTCATTGGCGGCTTCGTTACCTGGCATGCCTTGGTGTCTGGGGACCCATATGATTGAGCGGAGTTGGATCGCAGTCTCGAGTACTGTGGTGAAGAATTTGGTGAGCAAGTGGAGTGATCCAACCGAACTCAAAATTACGACAGGCTCCGCGAGAGTCTGTGAGGATGAATTTAGAGTCGGGGTGGGAGGCTGCGATGGCGATCGCTACCTCCTCCGCATGAGTTGAGGTCGGCGCTGTGAACGAGAGGCCGTCCACCTGTTTTCCCTCGTGTATGACTGCAGCCGTGTACCATTCCCCCCCTGTAGTGGTAGGGGCCTGCAAAGTCGACGTAGAAGACGTGTTTCTTTGAGCCATAGTGGCGGTGCAGGGCATCCACCCGTGCCTAGCACCGGCCATTATGTTCCTCCTTGTTCATCTTAGTTGGAAGGGGTCGAACGTAGAGGGCGCGCCTCCACAGTTAGGGCACTTGAACCCGTTCCATCGTATGGTGGTCATGTTTGATATGTGACCGGTCCAAGAGGCGGCGACCGGACACGGTCTGGGAGAGACGCGTGTATTGGTTAACGAGACGCGCTTCGCGAAGTTCCGATAGGTTCAGCAAGGCGGAAATTTCGGCGAGTTGGTAAGTGTTCATTTTCACTCTCAGCGCAACACGAACGGGACACAAGACGAAGGACTAGCGCCTGTATGTGCTAGTCCTTCGCCTTGTCTCCCGTTCGTGTTGCGCTGAGAGCGAAAATGAACACTTCCCGATAGGTGTTCACCATCCCCAACGCGAGTAGTCGCGCGTTGGAAGTGGAGATCGGGAGGTCGAGGGCTGTCTTGAAAATTTTGCGGAGTACAACCTCCAAGCAGTCTTCGTCATGTTTCCGTAAGCGGAGCTAAGGACTCGAGTACAGTACTCGACTAGTTACGAAGGCATGGGCGAGCCGCACCGCATCCTTACTTCGCAACCATCCTCGCTTGTTGGAAACGCGGCGAACCATTCGGCCCACCTGGTCACCGACTTTGCGGAGTTTCGCAAGGGTTGTGTCTGCCTTGCGATGCTGATTAATGAAGAGACCGAGTATTCGAAGCTCCTGCGCTTCACGGATGGCGCCGCTGGCGAGAGAAAGCTGGACGGAGATTTCGCATTTCGGAGAATGTCGAATATGCACAAATTCAGACTTGGACGGGGAGCACTGAAGGCCGCAGTGCGTAGCACAGTGGTCTATTATGCTCGCCGCTGCTTGCAGGCATTCCTCCATCTCTCCTATGTTTCCCGTTGCAACCCAGATGGTGATGTCATCGGCGTACAGTGCATGCTGAATACCGCCGACACCTTCCAGCTGGGGCGAGAGGTGCACCATGGCAGTATTAAAGAGTAGCGGGGACAACACAGCGCCTTGTGGTGTGCCCCGCGTTCCCATCTCAAACGGGCCGTACTCGGTTTCCTGTATGGGTATATAGGCCGAGCGGTCTGTTAATATATGTTTGATGTAGTAGTTGAATGTTCGAGGTTGAATGGCCTCGCTTAGCGAGATCAACTGCGGGCGGCGGTGCGGCACCGTACCGAGATGAAGAGCGCAGATGGAAGTGACATCTGCAAGGATGGAACAGCCCTTTGGCGTGAGTGCCTGCTACGCAAGCATCCAGGTTTCATGTAGCTTTTTCGGCATTTTGGGCACTTTTTATTTGTTCTGCGCTGCCCAGGTTTAGCGCCTGTTTTCTTTCTTTTGAAGCGTTGCTTTGGTCGGGAATAGGGTGCCTCGATGCGCGCCCACTCTCCGCTTAGGGTGAGGACAACCGCGTCGTCTGCTAGCGCGACCGCCATTTTCTTGCTTCCGCTGGTCGCGAGACGCTCGTTTGCTGCGTGGCGCGCCTAGATAGAGGTGGCCCCGCTTGCATTGGGAGCTTGAATTTGACTTTACTTTTGAAAATCATTCATTTTATAGTTTAGATGAAAAGTAAGAGTAAAGATTCGGTGATGCATTCGCTATTTCGAGACGATTAGCGAAAGTATAGCGGATATCTTTCTTTGTTTTGCTATAGGTGATCACGGCGGGCAGCTGATCGTCGTCGTTGGAATACCGGCGCCACGGAGTTGCTATCATTGCGCTTACTTGTGGATATAGCGGAAAGAGGGTGAAGTGCGCCAAGTGAACAGCTGCATATTCAAGTACGAACGCATGACATACTTACGTTAACTTACACTATTATGCAATGGTGGCAAAAACATTTTGCAGTCAAAACATAAAAACCTAGGCGCACGCAAGAACAATCATTTAATGCCTTAATGCACAAGTACAATATCTACAAAATGATTACAAAAGACGATTCAATGCAAGCGTAATGCAACTTGTGTGTCTTACGCTTTAATTTTTCTCACGCTTATGTGCATGCACACGAAAAGTTCACACTTATTACAGCGTCTTCAAGGAAGAGAAACACCAGCACAAGTTTTACTTCCGTGACCACCAGCACGTGTGGCTGGGTACTGACGTAGATGTATACGTAGCCGCAGTCTTGTGTAGGCGGCTATCAGCATTTTTCCTATTGCTTCCTTGTGATCTGCACATGTGTTCAGGCATGGTCGGTCTATCTTTGCAAAGTATTCAGTGAGCGATTTCAGCGGGGACTTCATCGTGTGTATTTTGTTAGTGCACCACGCGGCAGCGCCTGTGAAGTACTCCTCGTAGTTCTTGAGAGTGCGCATCACTTCACTGCTAGGATAAATCAAGTTTCCTCCATCCCTCACATACTCCTTCAGAATTGTCAAAGAGGCATATTCATTACAAGCTGTTCCGATGAGAGCATCTTTGCACTGGGAGCAAGACACAGACTTTAAGACGCTTTTCAGGATGAACCCTCCCAGGTAGTACAAAATGGAACATTCCGTTGACGTCAGTTCTTCGATGAACAAAATCTCAGAGTCATCTATTTCTTCAGGCAAATTTTCTGAGTGCTGCTTCTTTGCTTGAGAAAGGAGATCGACGAGGTACTCTCGATCATCAAGCTCATAGCTTGTTGTTCGTGGCGTGTGTAGAAATTGGCTCACACTAACAAGCCTCAGAGCACATTTTAAATCATATGCCGTCGGCACTGGCTTCCTTAGGCGTACTACTGAAAAAAGATTTTCGAGGCAGTCTTGAAGTAGCCTGCTTGTTAAGAAAAACTCGTAGCGTTCATTGCCCAGAAAAACTTCTTGGAGGCGAAGGACAACTGTCGTGGAAATAAGCAGCCCAGCTTGGGATGGTTTCCACTGAGAGGTGGCGCCCATATTCATCCCTTGTATAGTTTCTGCTGCAAGGCGCAAGGTTTTCAGAGCAGCGTAATATTTCTCCATATTTCGGTGGCTTAAAGCTAAAGTGGGATGGCGTGATGACATCAGGGCATACCACTTTGACACCAGATCGAAGAACCATGCTGTCGTTTCGGCAGATGGGTCAAGCAGCCCTTCTTTCACCAAAAATCGGATAGCCGGTGCCGCCTCTCTGAAGAATTGAAGAGCTACTCCTACCTTCATTTTTGTAAAGTGGCCGGAGCTGACATGAACTTCCGATAGGGCAGGGGCTACTTTAAGTTCCCTCTCTGCGTCGTAGTCCACCACTGCCTGGACGTGCTCCAGTTTCACGTTTGGTGACGGGAGGTTGTTGTCGAGCACGGTGGCATCGCTCAGTGCAAACACTTTCGAGCTTAAAAGTTGCCCTCGTAGGTTCTTCAACACATGTGCTGCATCAGCAGTGAAAAAAAGCTCTTTCCCGTCCAAGCATGGATGCGGTATTGAGCACACTGTGGTAGAATTTCTGTGGCTTGAAAATCCTAATTCTCGCCACATCGCTCGATTTGCTGATCCCATGTCACATGTGACAGCACGGACTCTGAGGGAAATCTGGCCACAGCGCCGAATGATGTCGAGTACATAGTCTTTAAGCACGGCACCTTCCACGTGTTGGCCAGTGAATTCATAGCCGATGACCTGCTTCCACCGCTGATTGATTCCTCCCAGCATGAACACCAAAGCGTGATTGGCGGGCTCCTCTGGCTTCGAAGGAAGTGTTATACTTCCAAGGAGAACGTCTTCACCTCGATCCAGTTCAAATGCTGTAGCAATTTCCATCTCGTCTAGAAACAGCACACAGTCTTTTTCCACGTTTTCCATTGTGTCAGTCTTGCACTTCATGACATCAAAAACTTCTTGAAGAATGCCTGGAAGGAACCTCAGTCCCTGGATCCTCCGTGCCAACGTCCTGCTGGACGGAAGAGGGTAACCCAACTTCCTCAATGTCTCATATCCTGTCGTTCCGCAAGCAAACTTAATTTGCAACCCTTGCTTAACCGTCTCCGCAGACCACGTGTGACCCTGAGTGCTATTTTTAGAAATAGCGGAAATTTGGTCTGCATTCAAGAACCGTGTATTTTTTGCGAAATTATCAGCCATGCTTTCATGCTTTTGAACTTGCTTTTTGAGCTTTTGGATTGTCTTGTTAGCAATTGTGTGATGTTCTTGAAGCGTGGCGTATTTCCTTTCCATGTCTACCAACTGCTTTCTCAACTCAGCACAATCCGTTTGTGTCCCACTAGCTGTAGGTGTTTCATCTGTCGAGCTTGGACTTCCGACGTTCGAAGATTCTACATCTAAGCTGTCGACTTGGAGATTGACCGATGACGTATCTCGGGACACCATTTCGGTTGAATCGGGGAGCAAATCTGCCTCTGATGCGATGTGAAGTCCTTCAGCGGGGTTGTTCACCTCTTCATTGGCGGATATGGGCACAAGCTGCGTTCTGTCTCTAGGTGGCTTTCGGTTCCTTGGAGCAACTGGAAGCAGGAGGATGTACAAACCAATGATCAAACAGAGCACTATGTAAAGGAAAAATGCGGGAATCACGGGATATGGAAAATCAAGATAAAGAGCAAAGCGAAAACAAGGCATGACCAGCGTCTCGGCATTTTATTTTTCAGTCTTTAGTTTTGCACAAAAAATTCTAAGGGTAGGGGCCAAAAGGTGCACATAAGTACTTCACTTGTTCCCCGCTCCCTGTATTAATTACAATGCCGTCTTGGTTAATTCCATTTGTATTAATTAGAGAAGGCGACCGATTCTGCCTTTTCAAGTAAGAATGGGTTAAGTGGGCGTTTGAGATGAAGGCTGCTGCGTGAGCCGATCGACAGTAGAATTGAATAAGTGGGAGGCTTCTTGATGAGCGTGCGAGAAGACATGCATGCATGCACACATAACCTGTTAAAGGCGAAATAAGTGACCCATACCGGGCAAGCGGCTCAAATGCCACCACTTTTTTTAGTAACGAATGTATGCACTTATACAGAATCAGGCAGCGAATCAAACGGGAAATACCTACCCCTGAATGAGAAAACCGTTGGTACAGCATTAGGTTTCAGCTTTTTCCATCCATCTGCCCGGTTTTGCTCAAAACATGATTCTTCAAAGTGAGCCTGCATGAAAAATTTTTTTTTGCTAATATAAATGCCTTATTCCCCGAAAAATAAGATTAAATTACGATAAATCAAGAAAATCAAACAAACGCACGCCGGCACGCATATGGGCTCACATCCGCACACATTTACAAAATAGAGATGTACTTCACACTACTCCGTTTTTTTTTATTTCCATGCGCTACTTCCATGACATATAAGCTAGAATAAATGTCATGAATAACAATTTTCGCACTGAACAAAAGTATAAAAGATCTGAATTTGATGCAATGTGGACAAACACAAGCCTAAAACGCGTCCCATGCTATTCTGCACTCCGGGATTCCCTTTTCATACTGCTATACAGGTATGCGCCTGCCAAAATTAAGCGGGCAGCGAGGGCTTTTTGTGAAGTAAGCGTGATGCACTGCTGCTCAAGATTCGTGGCTGACAAAGATCGTAATAATTTTAGAAGGCTGAGCCTTATTGCCACGTGAAATGAACGGAAACGTAAATGCGCCAGAGGTTCCATACCGCCCCCCAAGCTCTAAGAGACTACGACCGTTTGCAGCGATCAAATATCAGAAACCTGCAAAAGCATGACATGACGCCTCCGACAGGAACACGAAATCGTAAATATGGTCATCAGAAACAGACTCAAAGACAAGCTGACACGAGCCTCGAAATAAATTTAGCACTGCTGAGAAGTCGGGTACTTACGCTGCATATGCAAGAGTAGTTCGTCGGCTGCCACTTGTCCCGCTTCACTTTCACAGTCCATAGAAGACGTCGTTTTTTGTCTCTAGGAAACGAAAACATTCTCCAGCCATTTTTAGCGCTGTTAGTGCACTGGGGAACGCAGCACCCAGGCATTCTGCAAAAAGACTGTGAAGAATGCCGCTTTCCGTGTCTAGCGTGGGCAGTCGACGGGACGCGGGAGCGGAATGCAAGAAAATGGCAGCGGCGCCTCCCGAGAACCGGTTTTGGCGGCGGCGACCCCTTCAAAGAGTGGCTCCACCCTCAGCGGAGAGCGGGCGCGCATCGAGGCACCCTAGTCGGGAATAAACCGGTCTTTTTGTACTGACCGTGGGTGCTTCACTCGTCGGGCGAGGCAATGGCTCGCGGACCCGTTCCCTGGAATGCGAGGCCTTCAAATCGTACCTGTACGCTATACACCGCGAATTTGAGGTGGAAAGAGGTTCGGGCGACAGATAAGCGGCAGCGGGCTTTTGAGGTGTGGCCACTCGCGTGATGACGTCACGGAAGGGCGGACACCGTGGATAATGAGCTAGCTGCTGACCGATAGAACTTAGCAAGGCTCAAGCAAAGGTGCTTGAAAAACAAATTGCCGGTGCATGTGCCAAATGCTGGGCGCAGCTCTGCAGAACAGCATTTGCACCTTTTGCCCGTAGAAGCGCGTGTCCTCTGTCGAGGCTACCGTCTTCTTTTTTCCAGCTCTATAACTTCTCCATCTTTCTCTTCTTCTAAGCTCACCTGGACAGCGTGAATAACCTACCCTTTTACTTGCCATGCACGCAGTGATGCTTTTGAAGAAATGGGGAGCCTTTACTGCTACCCAGATGAATCTGGACATAGTTCGCAATGCATCTGAGCTCTGCAATGCGGGTTCAAGGGTGAGTGTAAGAAAATGTGGCTTGTACCAGCTCCGGGATGTATTTCTGCATTAAAAAGACGGCTCTGTCGTCGGCATGCCCCGATAGCATTCTAAATGATTCCGTTATGAATCGTCCTTGAGCTGAATATGTGGAAGAAACCTTCAACGTGAGCGTTAACGTTCGGAAGAGCATGAATGCAGAGTTTTAGTTTCACGTACGTAGAGGGTTCACGTACGCAACGTGAGAAGTCTACGTAGCCTGTACGCAGGTCGTTTGAAACCCTTATAGTTACACGTACGCGACGCACGCCACGCGTTACTCCTAGCGCCATCTACTAAGAAACACAGCGACTGGTTGTAGCCTTAATCATCCGAGACAAGCCTTTAAGCCAATCCATTCGGTCTGTCCTCGTGTTTGGCGGTTTGGCTATGCTTGGCTGGTTTGGGGCTCTCTCAGTTCGAGATGTCGTGAGACCGTTGTTATGACGACGACCAACGCTACTTCGTCAGGCTTAACAGCTGAAATATCGCCTCTGTCTGGAAAACAGAAGCTATTTGTCGCTTGAAACCTTAAGCTAGGGCAAGAATGGGCAAATCGAAGGCGAATACAATAGTTTAGAACACGATATCGTGTCGAGGGTTTAGCGACGAAGCTGTTATCGCTGTGAAGCGGCGGGCAGGGCGCTACCGTGTTTGTCAACGCTACGTACGCATGCAACGCAAAGACCGCAACGTAAAAATCCGAATCTCTAGTACGTACGTGAGACTCGCGCATACCCTTTGCGTTCTGCGCATGCGCACTGGTCACCCGTAAGAGCTCTACGTACGTGAAGCCTCTACGTACGTGAAACTAAAACTCTCTAATATTACTCCGATGCTCCCAGCTCTCGTTTCGATCGATGACTGAACAGATGGAACGGATCAAGCGAAACTATACGTCTAAGAATGGGAGCTCCCACACAGAAACACGTTCTGATGCAATATGTGAAACCAGTCGTGACGGAAAGAGCCGTATGCAAGGTCTGAAAGCCTTCAGCGCCTGAAAGTTCCTCTGTGGTAGGTTCTTCTCGCCCGATAACCTTCGTTGTCAGTTTTGTCTACGAACTCTCGTGACGTCTCGAGCCAGCCCTATACTGCTACTCCTATGTGATGTTGCATCGGTAATGAGGCAGTCAAGCTTTCATCGACGTGTCGTTGGACGTGTCCGCGCCCATCGCGAAAAAAAAAAAACTACGTGTAAGAAGAGCTCTGCCTCGATGCGGTTACAGAGCCACCCTGTATTTTGTTTTGTGCGGCTTCAACCGTGCGCTAAGTAAGCTCTCGCGGCTGTCCGGTCGAAGCGGCGCCTCTACATACACGGCGGATGCAAACTGACTAAGCATGCCTTTCCAGCCGTGAAGACAGCACATTGACCGCGCAATTACCGAGTGCACAGCCATATGAAACACCTCGAATATAGCGTTGGCAAACTGAGAAAACGCGCAACCTCTGCATGAAAAATTAATAATAATAATAATATTATTATTAATAATAATAATAATAATAATAATAATAATAATAATAATAATAATAATAATGATAATAATAATTGGTTTGGGGGAAGGGAAACGGCGCAGTATCTGTCTCATACATCGTTGGACACCTGAACCGCGCCGTAAGGGAAGGGATAAAGGAGGGAGTGAAAGAAGAAAGGAAGAGGTGCCGTAGTGGAGGGCTCCGGAATAATTTCGACCACCTGGGGAGCTTTAACGTGCACTGACGTTGCACAGCACACGGGCGCCTTTGCGTTTCGCCTCCATCGAAACGCGGCCGCCGCGGTCGGGTTAGAATCCGGTAACTCTGGTTCAGTAGCCGAGCGCCCTAACCTCTCAGCCACCGCGGCGGGTCCCGTGCATGCTTGACGCTATATATAGTAAGGCTAAATGAGAGCATATTATTATAGCTTTACCGTATACTGCTACTGTCTAGCGCTAGGCACGTACTTGCAGCACGTGCGTTCATAGTTCCTTGCAGGCTCGGTAAAATAGTAATAGTGCGGCAGCGATAACTTAAAACGCAGTAGCTGTGAAATAGCGCCTGATTTTGCCGGCACAAAATAACTATGTGTTAATGTTAACTTTTTTTTTCTGCGGTACAACACATTTTTGCCGTTTTAAGCGTTGTTTTCTACAATGCGCATCAGTTAACTGATCGAGCCCGCCTGAATGTATAGTCTATTTGTGTTTTTATTTTAGTTACATTTAGAAAAACGGTGGAAGCAGAGGTAAAAGCTGCATCAAGCAGCTTGAAGGCCCTCAACAACATTACAAAGACAGCAAGGAAGAGCATACATACATATTTATCATGATCTTCATAAGCCTGACTACGCCCACTGCAGGAAAAAGGCCTCTCCCATGTCTCTCCATTTTACCCTGTCCTTTGCCAGCTGCGGCCACCAATTCCTCGCAAACTTCTTAATCTCATCCGTTCACCTATAACTTTCTGCCGTCCCCTGCTACGCTTGCCTTCCCTTGGAATCCACTCCGTTACCGTTAAGGACCAGCAGTTATCTTGCCTTCGCATTAAATGCCCTGCCCAAGCCTATTTCTTCCTCTTGATTTCGACCAGCATGTTATAAGCACCTATGCAAAAAAAAAAACAATCTGCATGTACACGCAGAAGAAAATACATAACAAGGAACAGAATTAAAGGAAAATGTGTGAATTGGGCGCAAGATTTCAAGAGTTTCTTAAAGTCGGCAAGCTTAAGACTAATAACATTTGTGTCTTGTGCGAGATATGAGCTCAATAATCTGGGAAGAGTGTTACCCAGCATGAGATACCTATATAATTGGTTCGCAGTGAGGAGCAGGTGGGATAAGGAGTGACATACGCTGGAACATTTTCATGCAGGTTTGTAATCTATAATAGTGTCGTACCATTTTGTTTGGAGTTAAAATTTTTTTCAAGAAGCAAATTTCAGTCCAAGACAGTAATCGCTAATTACGAGATTAACTACTTATTGATCCTTGCGACCAACAGTTTGTCCGTGGAAAGGCTGCACGTGACAGGTTGTCTCTAAGGGACTAATGGTTACCTTTTCAGGGACTAATAGTAGTGGCAACGCATTTAAGCCCCTAAGAACTAACCCTATTGCACTTATTCCTTTATATCTTAAAGTTCACGCCGTTATTCTGCTTACAGATGCTAGACTTGACTTTTACTACCGCTTCTCGCTGCTTTCCTGCTCTCAGTGGCGTGACTGGGCAGTTTCTCGTGGGAGCATGGGTGCGTCTCAATTACAGGAATCAATTCTACCGAGAGAGCCGGTCTCTGTGCGCAGCTCAATTGATCATTGAGGCATTATGAGGAGGCTGCAATTACGGGGCCGAGTTTTGGGCCAGCGCCATCTCACGAGTTACGTTCCAAGTTGTTTTTTTTTTTTCTGACGGGGAGCGCGGCCTTGGTGATTGTCCTCTGTGACAGGCGGAAGGTGCAGCCACTCATTGATTACCTTCGATGCTGGTGTTGTGTCCCGAACGACCCTGAATCAAAGAGACCGCTCCGTAATTGTTAAGGACGCCGCCAGGTCCATGATTTGTGCGTAACTCACCCACTAATGGTCCCTATAGGTCCTTTTCTGCTTTCTCTACTAAGTGAGGCGATGCTTAATTTGGGAACTAGCGATCAGCAGCCACACACCTCGTGTGCATGGTTTGCGATTAATCGCTGTTTGTGAAAGCTGCGGCCCAAGCAAAGTCCGAACGCATCTTTTCTGCCCCATTTATATTTTCACTGCGGAACGGACGTTTATAGGGGGACGCTGAGATACATGTTTGCGCCGCTGTCCGAAGTAATTGCGACTTCCTTTTGCCCCGCCTACGAAACGCAGAACTCTACGCTGAACGCAAGCATGTCGTAGGCCTCGCATCTTCACCCTTTCAAGCCACAGCTGTACCATAGAAGCATCGGAAAGATGTTTTCACTCAGTCAAATACACACGCACGCACACATGATAAGAACGCATTTGAAGGGTTCTCTGTCGACAGGAGGAGGAGGAAAAACTTTATTGATATTTAGTAAGATGCGGTCTTGGGCTGGCCTCTTCATCTTCCGATGAGTTGCTTCAGTCCGTCTTAACAGGGTTGGGGCCCCTGGTCCAGGGCTCCACTGAGGTATGCCGTCAGGTAGGCTCTCCGCACCAATCCGCGCTGGATGGCCGGTTCTTCGCTGGAGAGCATCCCCTCCCACTGTTCCGCACTCGGGTTTTTGTTTATTGCAGCTAGATCCTTGTTTTCTGACAGACCCACGTTATGTGCATTAACGTGGGTTTTTCTCCACATCACGGGCATTTGCAGCTGAATTGCGTGGGGTAGATTTTACTTAGGCTATTTAGACAGCTTATAGACGCAACGGCATTTGTCTATTATCTCCCCTACGAGGCTGGTGTACCACGAAACGGTTACGTCAGCACGAGTGGTGTGATGACGATTGGGCTTCGCTGACGTCATAAGCAGCGTCATTTTTAAATAGTTTCTTTGGAATGATTTTCGGGTATCGCTCCAAGGACGACGGGGAGTGCTACTAGTTTTGAAAGATGATGGAAACGGGGGGTATTGCTGCGCTAGATTTGAGGCACTGTAAAACAATGCTTCACAACAGTAGTCGACTTCGATAGTCGCTGCCCGGCTCTCACCAGCCGTGCTCGACTTTGTGGGGCGACGGTCTGCTGAGCCGCTCGAGTTCGGCGACGTTCTTTGCCCTCAAATGCCGTGTTCATGAGAGGAACCAGTGGTACGTTGGGACGTGCCTGCTGGCACCTTGAAGAAAAACTGGGAGTCCGTGAGCAGTTATTCAACTTCCTTTATTGGACGAACCTCTCTTCATTACCCAAAACAGTTTATTAAACAGGAATTCAAACAGTGCGCGCCAATAACATCTAGGTACACGCCCTGGGGCGGAGCATTATGTTCCTATTCAGTGTTTCCCCCTCGCCCCTGGAGCTGGCCACCAATCACTCTATCCTACGCACTGTCTTGATGGTACCACCAAGCTGGCTTAAAGTTGCCGAGTCACGTGGTCGACTGCACGTTCACTGGCGAGCTGCGCGTGACACCAGGCTTCCACGGATTCGGGGTCGTCGCCATGCAACACCTCGCACCACCTCCGCTGGTCCGACACGTTGACGTCAACCTGCGGCCCGTCACAGTGGCGCCGGTTATTGCCGAGCTGCAGGCCGGCCTGGGCGCAGGAAACCATTGTGGAATGTCTCCCCCGTCTAATCCTGTAATGAAGAGGAGGAGGCACTCGGTGCCGTTCAGGAGCGGTAATTAGGGAGCGGCTGACACGTACTAAATCGAGTAATAAAAATCACTTTTACATTTCGGGTTAGCTGACAGAGCTGCGTAGCGCATACGTGCGCATACGTAATTAACACGTAAACCCGCGCAACGAACACATAAAGCTTGCGGGATGACTCGCTGCACGCAACGAGATTTCTCGCTAAGCACACATACTGCAAGTATTATTAAGACTTGCCACCTTGAAGCATTTTTTTTGTGACAAACAGTCGCTGGCTGTGTTATTGTTTTTGTTCGCTTTATAGAAAGTTACGTACGACGCTCTATGCGAAAGCAACACGATGGAAAGCCATACACTATGGATATATGGATATTCTCCTTCTCAAGCATTGATGGCGACGACATGTGACCTATAGTACACACGCACATGCACCTACACCCCCCCCCCCCCCCCCCCCCCACACACACACACACACGAAGCACCAGCTGCATTCGTTGATAGGCGAGACGGTTCGAATTCTCGTTATGCCACTGTAAAAAATTGCCCGTAACTATATAAAGACTAAGTAGAGAGTATGAAGTACTTTATTATGCCCGTAATTTTTTTCAAAATGCGTTTGCTGTGACGTGTTCGTCTCCGTGGTGAGCACACGGGTGGTAAGCCTAGCGCAAACTGCGCTGTAAGCGGATCTTTCCAGTAGCTGTTGCCAGCACGCCAAATCGCGCCGCACGCGAAAAAATAAATACGATCATGTTGGATGATGACGACTGTGAGAACGCCGTACGTGGAGGAAAGCCAAAAGTTCGCGCGCATAGTGTGGGAAAGCGGACGCAAAGTGCAGGCGGCAACATTGTGTCACTTAACGTCGCCAGGCTTCGCTCTTACGCAGGCGCATTTGCGTGAAAGAGGAAAGTCTGGGACAAAGGCGTGCCCGATGACCACATCACGTGCGGTGTGAAAACCTATTTTCATCTCCGCTCCTCTTCAATCGTGGCGTGCACGAGGTTGTTGAAGTTGCCTGTAGTGCTTTGCATTCCGGTCCAGATATAGTTGCCAACGAGGGTTACAGCAGTTTGTTAGCGCGGCGTTCGTGATTTGAAATTCGCAAAAACATGCAGCTTATCGGACGTGTGTAGGTGCAAAGCGACTTCATGTTGTTTCTGCTGCACGTTCCATATATTCGTTTCGCGAAACAGCGCTCGGCATACCCAACTATCGACCGCGGCGGCTGCGTTTTTATGGAGGAAAAACGCTAAGGCGCCCGTGTGCTGTGCGATGTCAGTGCACGTTAAAGATCCCCAGGTGGTCGAAATTATTCCGGAGCTCTCCACTACGGCACCTCTTCTTCCTTTCTTCTTTCACTCCCTCCTCTATCCCTTCCCTTACGGCGCGGTTCAGGTGTCCAACGATATATGAGACAGATACTGCGTCATTTCCTTTCCCCCCAAAACCAATTATTATTATTATTATTATTATTATTATTATTATTATATTATTATTATTATTATTATTATTATTATTATTATTATTATTATTATTATTATTATTATTATTATTATTATACCCAACTATGAGCCCACTATCCAGCCCAGTCTTCAGGAGCTGCATTTATGCTACGCCGTTTTCTTGTAATTTCCTTCTGGTCGAGAAATAGCGTATACAAGACTGTTTACAGACGGACATGCCTTTATACAGCCAATACACAAAACTCTACACTCTGTACATAAACTGTCGATAAAATTGCTGACAAAATTTCTATGGGCGACATTTTGCTGCTGATGATGTAAAAGACGTGCTGATGCTGACGATGTAAAGGACGTGACTTTATAGACTGTCTTTGGACGGTGATTTATGCAACTATTTTTGCGCTATAATGCCCTCAACAACACCTGTTGTTAGTTGCTCCTTCTAGAGTGCTGACAGAGATCATAGCTGTGCCAAGTCCAGCTTTCGTGGACACTGAGGCAACTGTCGAATATCTTAAGATCTGTTATGATTATGAACATACTGATGGTAACATTCTAGTCTTCCTACGCGCAGCAAAATCTTCCTTTTAAAGTTTGTCCTTTGCTGCCACAGAAAACCAATGGAATGCTGGATAAACATCAGAAAACTTCGGACCTTCGGATATATAGATTGTCATGGTGCAATCTTACTATATGCGAAATCATTGTGTCCGTAATCAGCTTCCCGTTGAAAAAATTCGCTCGGCCAGAATTTCTGGGAAACTGTTAATAAGGTATTTCTTAAAAACGCTCGAGCATTAGTTGGGCATGGGTTGTTGGTTCTGTGAACATTCAAGAAAGTATTACCTTCGCGTTTCTGTGTTAACATATGAATGACTTTTGGAATAAAACATACACACTGGTATCTGGCATGCACTGATATTTTTCTAATGATGCAGCACAAAGTGGAATGCGCATGGATGTATTGTTTTTCTGTGTGTTTCAATAGATAATCAAAAGAGCGGCAGTGCAATGAGAACTTAATAGTCTGTTCATAAAACACAACTGACAATATTTCATAGAGTTCAACAAAGCCTCAATATGTTTTTGCTAAACATTATTTTGAGTATCAATAAAAAGCATAATAGCTGTGCAATAGTTGTTATACTGGTTCAGTCCAACAGATTCGCAATAGAAGGCAACTGAATTTTTTGTAAGGACCGTTTATATATGGGGGTTGCTTCAAGTACGCCATTGAAAAAATCTTACTGCGCGATTTCAGATCCATCATGCAATAGGTAGCTGATCGACGTCTTAGATCTATTTATTATTTTTAATGTCATTGCGTGGTGATTGTTAATGACATGCGGTGAGCTTACGTGCACTGCTGTTTTTCGAAATATGATTACAAATAACTGTAAATAAGTTACGAGAAGACCCCTTAAATTTTTGCAAGTTGTCTATAACTGCTACAGCTGGCGCCCAGTAATGATGGGCCATTTCTAGTTTCTTTTTCTCTCAAGTTTAGTAAAAATGACGTATGAGATATTTTTGCAGCATACTACACAAACTTACCTACAAAGTAATATAACATTTACTGACACATCGTTCGCTGATAAGAAAATAATAATGCGCGAACTTCAAAAAATCGAAGATCAAGAACTTTTGGATGGCGATTAATGATAAAAAAAATTCCCGATAATTTTTATTCTCAATCCAAATACTGTGCACTATATGAATATTCATAATCATCAAAGACATGTTGCATAATATTAGTCGTGCTGTAGATACAGCACCACTGAAGAGACCATTTTTACTTACATTGCGCTGTTTACCAACTTTAAATAGGAATATGAATTCAGTTGCAAAGAAATGCCTGAAACTTTTTTGCGGACATTTCTTCAGAGGAGTAGAGAGCATCCAGTTATTCTTGTGATTTTGTCAACTTTATTATTTTAGAGAGAAAATCGTTATAGCTTTGGTTTAGCCGTGGAATCTACAGCGTCAGCCTGAAGTCCTTATTTACTTAGTGAACTAATTTAAATAATGCAGTTTGTTTTAATATACATTCTTTAGTTCAACTAGGCTCCATTTGAGTGCCGCCTTTCGAGTGAACTGAATTTCTCGTCTGCCAACCCAACTCTGGCAGGCGACGGCTACCTGCCGCCGTGGGCAGGTGGAGGGAGAGGGAAGATACGTGGTTTTGACAAGAGCGGAAAAATGCGCAACCTGAGGGTTGTTCCACGGTAAAATGCAAGGCTGTAGGCTAAGCCAAAGCTACAACATCTTTAGCTGATTCATGTGTTAAGATGGTAAGCCTAGTTCTAAAATTCTTTTCTTAAATTTCGATAATTTGGTGCACACGAAGCTTTTTTTTTTTTGCGAACTTCGGAAGTCTTTATCTAAGAAAAGAAACAAACTAACTATAACTAGTAACAGTTATAACTAAATTCATGAATGTAAATGAGCGTACTATATACTCATCATTTATAAATTTTCAGGCATGTCCCGGCTATAAATTTCTATTTACTCGTAACCAAAGTTGGCAGAAACAGCAGTGAGCGCAAGCGTTGGAGTCTATCTCTTCGTGACCGATAATCTTTGTGCTTAGATTTTTTCTGGAGAAAAATAATCGCAAATCCCTTCTTTTCAGTCACCAGACAATCACTTATAAAACTATTAGGTAAATCCGAGACGTCGCGCAACCACTCATTGCATGATCTCATTTGAAATTGCCCCAATGTTTACAGCCCTAAATCTATAAACTGTCTAAACATGGTCGATGAGACCTGTTTGAGTTTCGCAGAGAAAAGTCCACAGGCTGCCACATTTTTTTCATGCGTTGGCTGTTATGTCGGCATACTCGAGCCAAGGTGATTACATACCGTTCATTCATTCATTTATTCATTTATTAAGTCCTCAAAGGCCCCATTTAAGGGGTATTACATGAGGGGTGGGCGGGGAGTACGGCAGTTATGACAAAAAAAATGATTTTCGATGGCAGTCTTGAATTGTTGAAGATCTTCAAGGGAAGCGATATGGCCGGGAAGGTCGTTCCAGTCCAGAGCAGTACGGAGGAAAAATGATTTTTGGAACGTTGTGGTATGGGCGCGCTGGAGGTAGACTGCTTTGAGATGGCTGTGACGGGATAAACGATGGGCTGGGCGGATGAGTGCGTTGTTCGGTGGCAAGCTGTGAAAAATGTATGATAAAGAGAAAGGCGAGCTAGTTGACGACGGGATGCTAGGGTACGAAGTTCAAGTCGAGATTTTAGTCCAGTTACACTAGCGCGATATGAGTACTCTGAAAGAATAAATCGCGAAGCGCGATTTTGAATAGATTCCAGTAAATTCGACAGGTTGGTTTGGTGAGGATCGAATACAGAACTGGCGTACTCTAGTTTAGGTCGGACAAGTGATATATAGGCAATTAGTTTGACGGAAGGGGGTGCTAAGGAAAAGTTACGCCGTAAGTAGCCAAGGACGCGATTGGCTGAGTTAGCTATATTAGTAACATGACTGTGCCAGGATAGGTCACTGGAGATATGGACACCTAGGTACTTAATATTGTCGGTTTGAGTTATGGGACAACCGTAAAGGAGGTAGTTGGGAGGTGAGTAGCTACGTCGGCGGTGAAAAGAGACTAAAAAGGTTTTATTGACATTTAGTTTCATGAGCCAGGTATCGCACCACTCTTGCACTTTAACGAGGTCGTTCTGTAGGACGGCAACATCTGATTGGTTATTTATGGAGCGGTAAATCACACAAGGTATTACGTGACACAAACAGTTACTCTAGCGTCTACAGCGTCAGTGAGACTTTTCTGTATTTCAGAGCTTATAATCATGCGAACGCCGCAGCACAGACGAATGTTGTTATTCTGCCTTAAACTTCGTGTTCTGCAACTCACGTCACATGCGAAATCAGCTTCAGCGTTTTCGTTATATATTTTTTCCTTGCGAATAAATGCGACTAAAATGCGGCTAACGAACATTTTGGCTGTAAGCAGCATGCTATTGCGAGCAGCCGGAACACAGACATGACAGCGCAAATGAGAACACATCTGCCGCACTGGCTGAAAGGCTATGGCGTTCTGATACTGAGCACAAGGTTGTGGGTTCGATTCCTGGCTGCGACGGCTATATTGTCACCAAACAAGAAGGAAAAAATACGGCGCTATAATTGAACGTATACTTCAACCAAATTCTTAATTTTGCGTTTGCATTTCTATTAACCCGATAGTGCTTTATTTATGATAGAAGATTACTCATTTATTCAATACACACACACCAGCCGAGGTGTTTGCTGAAGTTGTCCAGTTGTACAGTCAGGAGTAAAAACATTAGTGGTCAATCAGTGGTGCCAAATAATCCCCAATCGCAGCGCTCAGGTTCACGAAAACGCCAATCGCGAGAATGGCAGACCTTCCCCAATCGTCAGTCTTGCGTGTGGTTCAGCAGAAAGAAATCGCCTGCAAAGATTTTTTTCTTTTTTTTCCGCCTAGCCGGTAGTCAGTAATTTGTGCCGATACAAACTCAGGTAGCCGTTTAAACGCCACTCTTTCCAAAGGCCAGAGTTAAGTGAAAGCTGCGTATGTGTACCGGTGATGCTTCCATGAAACAGACATCGAGGAAGTCGATGTACGGCACGGGGAAGCTAAGGGTGCATCATTTGGAGTTAGTTTTTAGTCAGGAGCGAGCGGCTGTCTACTTTATGTGGGCTACCTGCCAGGATTACTAACCATCCAGGTGAAAGAAAAATAAACAAGTTCCACCGCCGCTAGCGCAGAATAAAGTTGCAGCAAGATGATTCGACCGAGACAATTGGCGTTCAAGAGATGGGGAAAGCCACCGTGTCATCTTCATCAACGTCACCATTATTGTCATTGCATAATGCTCGCAGTCGTTATCACCGTTTCCACCGTGAGTAATCCGGAGGGATATGGCTTTGTCGCTGGTGAGCAGGTTTGGATTGGTTTCAAGAAAGCATGGCAAAGGAGAGGAAAAAAACACAAGTAGTGCCGCCAGTTGTGGCCTGTCCCTTCTTTGCCGTTCCTTTCGGCCAAGGGTGTTCATTTACGTAATGCTTGTTTGTAGTGGTGAGGAGCGATTCAAATATATGTACAGCGCAGATCTACAGGCCTTGCTGTAATGTAAGCACCGAACAACCGAACGTTGCGAAGCCACGCGCTGCGGGATTATTTCACTGCCTCCAAGGCCTCCACAGCCCTGGTAAAAGTGAAAGAGTTGCTTCTCTCCGAGGCATTTTACGTAATCGTAGCCATGCCCCGAATGTCGTGCAGATTACAAGACCGCGTACTACGCGAAGTGCTCTATTAATTCGGTCTCAGGCGTGGACTTGGGTTGGTTTTCCGCTCTCAGGCTAAAAAAAAAAAAAACGCTAGTGAGAGTCATAAAAACTTCCTGGTGCTCTGGTGCTAAATTCACAGGGCTGACATAAGCCAACAATGTTCGAAAAAAGCAAAAAGCACGAGGAAATATTGAGGTGTCTAATTTGCTGTTAAATAAAGTAACTGAGCGATGATTTCGGATAAGCGATAAGTTGTGAAAGCAGAAAAATGCAGCATTCCATCTTGCTCGTACGAGTGGCAGCGTCGTCTTTTCCAGGATAACTTGCACATTATCCGAGTAAATGGCATTGTCGTTCCCAAGTGTGGTAACTGAAAGCTGCATCGTTCAAGATGTGGTAACGATAACCAGGAACTCAGCAAGGGTCATAAATGAGTAGGCGCTCTAATGGTCATAGGGGGGGGGGGGGGGGGCAGTGTAGCTATCAGTATTACTTTCTTGTCCTGGGGAAAGCGATAGGACTCTCTTTCATCACAGTCATAACACATGACATCAAATGACCACTGCTTGGGTATTACGACAGCGCAGTGATAAGAGCTTATAACTAAAACGAACATTCATCGTAACAGGCGAAGCGCCCTTGCGAAGAAAGCAATTGATTTTTTTTCGTCTCCCTGCCCCTCTCTCTCTTGCCTTCGGCCGCGAGGAGCTGCATCTGATTTGCTTTTTGCGGCTGCAGCAGCAATGACAAATTTGGTCGCGACAATAATCCTCTCCCAAGGGCGACCGTGACTGGGCCCCGAAGAGACGTCTGTGGATGCCAGCCCGCGATCGCTAATGCCGAG